>NW_027283539.1:32500-43813 GCF_046629955.1 Centroberyx affinis | reverse complement strand
ACTTAAGAACTTCTCAAAATAGGGCCTGAATTAATTCTGGTTAATAAACTTTAGGCTTACTGCCACTGAGGCTAGGAAGCAATCCAAAATGCAAAACAATTGGGGGAAAACCTATTTAGGGCAACTGGTAACTGATGAAGTATATGAAAGGATTTAAACATTGGTTGCTGTTGGTAACTGTAAAATTTGCAGCTTATTTTCAACAGACATGAGACAGAGGCCTACCTGGCCCTACACCAAATAAAGCTTTACAATAAATGTTCATCTTAATGTTAGGTGTAGGGGAACCTATGAAGACTTTGAACTATAACCTACTTGTCTAAAATGTGTTTAAATATATGATATTAGAGGCTTACCTTTTCACTGTAGGAGTTTTAAGACAGGTGAAGGGCCGTCTTAAAGTTAAGAAAAAAATCAAGAACAAATTTGAGAACTTTCATTTCAAGAATACCATTTATTCCTAAGTTTTTTCTTAGGAAGAAACATAAGAAGAAAGTTAAGAAAATATATAAGAACTGTTTTTGAGAATAGCATTTTTTCCTATTTTTTTTTTTTTCTTAAGACTAAAGTTAAGAATAAAATGGCACTTGAGAAGATTTTTTTTTCTTGAGAGGGTTTTGTGAATTTCCTTCCAAATTCCTGTGCTGATGCTGTTTGCCGTGACCGTCGGCTCCTCAGTCGGTCTGACCGCCGTGTGTGTCGTGTTGTTTCCGTCCCGCAGGATGCGTCTGTACATGGACGACATGCTGGAGAAGGGGATCGAGGGCGGCCGGGCCGGCGGCAGCGGGCGAGCCGCGGCCACCGCAGCGGGCAGCGTCTACCTGGGAGGAACGCCCGACCAAACAGCCAGCAACCTGACCGGCTGCATCAGCAACCTGTTCATCAAGAGGTGAGCAGGCTGACAACCCAGGGCCTTTTCTTACAGACAGAGGAGTGACCAAGTCAACTTTGCTCGAGTCCCAAGTCAGTCTCAGGTCTGAAGTGAAGTCTCAAGTCTAAATGTAGAACAGCAAGTCAAGTCAGAACAAATCCAGAGTCCAGTATCAATTTAATATCTTAAAGAAAACTAAATATCTAGGACTTTTCAATGCAATATGGTTTTAATAGGATAAAAACTTGGTAAGAGCATCATGAGTTTGATTTCTATAATCAGTTTCAACTTCAATAAATTCAATCATTCCATACAAATTCAGAAAACAGAATTTAAATTCAGTCGTCTGCTGGAACAAATCTCATCACTTTCAATCTAAGTCATTTACACAAACACAAGATCTCAAGTCAAGACTTTAGAAACCTTTTCAAGTCATCAGAGTACAAGTCAGAGTCAAGTCCCAAGTCACCAGAACCCAAGTCAAGTCTCAAGTCTGCTCTTCATGCATCAAGTCTCAAGCAGTTAAAACTGTGACTCGAGTCCAAGTCACGTGACTCGAGTCCCCACCTCTGACTTTCACTATATTTTTACTTGTGTATCATGTCATTATACTTTTATTTGTGGCTCCACTGCACATAGTTGTAATGTTCTATATATTTGTTTTATACTGTTACGACACGCTTTGTACCCTTGTTGTTTTCTGCTTGCTATGCTTTCAAGCGATCTTGGTAGGAAGATAGCAGGTGATCGTAATAAATGAACAAATGATTATAATCAAAAGACAGCCACAGCCAATGAGCTGTGTGTATTGTAGGACACCACATTCGTAGGAAATGCATGTGACATCATGTGAATACTAGGAATTTACAAGCAACAGATTAATTCTCAGACATATAAAGAATGTGTAGTTGTGCGAGAAAGTGTGAAAGTTGAACACCAGTTAACTTTCTATGATGGAGGAAGAAGCTGTTTGTCTCGCTCCTCTCCATAGACAAACAGTGGAATGTGGTCAGTTTGTCAGAAGAGTTTATGGTGTGTATGGAGTGTGTGTTGAGTGTGTAAGTGGAGTGTGTAAGTGGAGTGTGTGTCGAGTGTGTTTTGACACTCGGCTGTGTTCGGTTCCTCAGGGAAACGAGTCCTCAGATGGTTCTGAACCTGATGAAAGCCAAAGAGAACATCAACGTTCCTCTGGACTGTCCCGCTGCCAAGAAGCCTCAGCAGATCCTGGCTGCTCCGCCCAAACACAGCAAGAACCACAAGGTACACACACACACACACACACACACACACACATACACACACACATACACACACACACACGTACATACACACACACACACACACACACACATACTACAGATACTAACTGAACCACCTAAACATAGCAAAAAACCTAAGTACCTAACCTAAGATACTCTCTCTCTCTCTCTCTCTCTCTGTCTCTCTCTCCCTCCCTCCCTCCCTCTCTCTCTCTCTCCCTTCCTCCCTCCCCCCCTCTCTCTCTCTCCCCCTCTCTCACTCTCTCTCTCCCTCTCTCTCCCTCTCTCTCTCCCTCTCTCTCTCTCTCTCCCTTCCTCCCTCCCTCTCTCTCTCTCTCTCTCTCCCCCTCTCTCACTCTCTCTGTCTCTCTCTCCCTCCCTCTCTCTCTCTCTCTCTCTCTCTCTCTCTCTCTCTCTCCCCCTCTCTCACTCTCTCTCTCCCTTCGTCCCTTCCTCCTTCCCTCTCTCCCTCCCTCTCCCTCTCTCTCTCTTCCTCTCCCTCCCTCTCTCTGTCTCCCCCTCCCTCTCCCTCTCTCCCTCTCTCCCTCCCTCCCTCCCTCCCTCCCTCTCTCCCCCCCTCCCTCTCTCTCTCTCTCTCTCTCTCCAGGGAAAGCAGAAGAAGCCTTCTGGCTCTCGCAGCAGGAACACCAGGGAGTCTTGTCGGGGTGAGCAGTCTGCTCAGGAGCCTGGAGCTTCACACTTCAGCGGCTCCACACACAGCTACCAGAGATATGACACACTGCCCAGCACATTCAGCACTGTGTGAGTCTCTCTCTCTCTCTGTCTGTCTCTCTCTATCTGTCTGTCTCACTGATTCTGTGTTTCCATATCTGTCTCTCTTGCTGGGTTACCATCCAGGTGTTTTTACACAAATTATGATATATTGAACTAGAAATAGATTGAATAGAAACAGAACATTTTACTTCAAGCAGAAAAACATTTCATCCTTACAGTATTTATGCGATAAATTGTATGCGTATTGCATTCACTGAGAAAAAAAATGACAAAAATCTTGTCTCATAATAATGTGATCGTTTTTTCATTGCTATGAGAAAATGATCACAAGGTTGAAGATGTTTTCTGGCTTCTTACTTGCATGTTAAGGGAAGATTAAAGGGGAAACCTAAATCCTTTCTAACCTGTTAAAACACATCTTGGTACGAGTAAAACCTTGATTCAACCATTTTTGTTTTCAAGATAAATGCAACACGCTTCTATAATAAAAAGTGATGGAAACACATTTGTTGAATAAATAAATACGTAATCTTGGCACAGTCGACCCAACAAATATCTCTCATTATACAACCGAAATTGTGAAATGTCTGTAAATGAGATTCAGTATTTAACCCCCCTCCCCCCCTCCCTGCAGGCCTCACATCTCCATGGCGACGAGGATCAACTCGTCAGACGGTGTGGTGCTGTACGCGGCCGGCGGCCCGCACGGCGGGGCGGTGATGTCACTCGTGGTGTCGGACGGCCACCTGCTGCTGCTGCTGGACGGAGGGAAGAGGAAGGTCAGCCTGCGCAGCCGCAGGAAGTACAACGACGACCAGTGGCACACGGTGAGGTCACAGGCCGCGGTCACATGACCTGGGCACCAGGAAGTCAATTTATTACATCAGGTGGCTGGATCCGGCTGCTAATATCTGACAGCACAGGCCAGCATTAATATGTGCATTTTTTCCTATTATCTACTATTTTTACGTTATATTTGACATTTTAAAGATTCTCATTTGTTTTCATTTTGACATCTTTCATTCTAAGTGGTCATTGCTTTCTGTTGCTGCAGTTTGAGTTTCTCTTTTCTTTGTCTGCTCAGCCATGGTGGCTATCGCTGCTCATGCTAACTACCCAGTTCTTCTTCTTCTGTTTATTCCAAACAAAACCGGAAATGTAAAACGCATCACTTCCTGTGCGGCAGAGGATTTTTTTCCCAGGAAAGAGCCGCCAGACACCGGCTGTTCAGAACAGACAGTGGAGAAGATTTATGAACTGGATATAGGTTGGATCACTGTTGAGTTAGAGCAATCGGTGATTGAGAATAGCAAAACAGACATTTATTTATATGAAAAAGTAGCGGATTATTACTTTAAGAATTTAGGGTTAGAATGAGTGCATCAGTAGAATAAACTTAATTTCCTAGATCACCAAAAATGACAAGCAACCAAAAATATGTTGTGCCAAAGTAGTTGCCTGACAATATTTTGGACAATATTTCTCTGACCATAACACGATCATGTGAGAGCGAGTGCTAAGAAAAATCAAAGTGAGTCAAGTGAGTAAAGAGGGGAAATCATTCAGTACATAGAGGCCGGTATGAGGAACAGTTTTTTGGTATCAAATAACGTTGATACCAGTTTGTATAACATCACATGATGCGACTAACGAGAAACAGCTCTTGTGTGTAGTGTGTGTGTGTGTGTGTGTGTGTCTTACCTGTCGTGCCTCTCTGTGTCCCTCCAGGTGTTTATAAAGCGCGAGGGAGAGAAGGCCAGTCTGATCGTGGACGGCATCAACGCCCAGTCCAAGAGAGTCCCGGGAGGAGACAGGACGCGCCTCACCGGGCCGCTGTACGTCGGAGGAGTCCCGCCCTCTCTGACGGTAACACAGCGTTACTCTGGGTTACAGGATACGCTCTGTGTGTTTTGTACTTGGATAAATGTATAACCATTTGTTGTTTTAAATGGTCTGAACTCCTCTGACCTCAGTGTCTCTGACTGAAATATCCATACAGCTAGGGCTGGGCGATAATTCGATATTATCGTTTATCGTCTTTCAGTGGAATCATATCGTGATGATATGAAGATATTTTAATATCGTGACACACATTTCTGCTGTCTAAATTGATGATGACGAGCAAATTTTACTTAAAAACTCTGATAAAATGAGGTATGGTAGGAATATTATTTGAAAATTTCAGTTTTGTTTGACATCACACCTAACATTACCATTCAGTTCAATGAGATGAACATTCATTTGATTATTTAATGTGATTTTGCATATGTGAGCCATATCGTGATATATATACAGTAGATATTGATTTCAACCATATCGCCCAGCCCTACATAGAGATATTTCCAACTAGTTACTCTACTCTGAAATCCATTCAAATTGTACCGTTATTTCCACTTGCCATATGTCTCTACTTATTGTATCTTACTTATTTAATCGATGTTTAGACTGATGGAATAAATGTCTTAGGACCATTTAGTAGTACTTTTTAGGGTCTTAGGTTAGTCTTAGGTGTTTTGTAGGTTGTAAATGTTACTGTATAATACATGCACTTTTTCAAATCTAGACCTGTTAGTAAACATATACTTTAAATACTATCTGCTTAGTGTCTGGGCCCCTATTCTCAAGCTTCAGATAGCTTATCAGGGTGTCCCATTTCACATATCTCCATTATGTCTCATATGATTGTACTTGTATTTTAACTGAACTGAACTGAACTGAAGTGAACTGAACTGAACTGAACTGAACTGGTCTTGTTGTGCTGCAGGCTCCAGGCTCTGGGGGGTTCGTGGGCTGTGTCAGGGACCTGAAGCTGAACGAGGCTCCTGCAGGAAGCCCCGCCCACAGCCAGGGGGCGTCGCCCTGCTTCGTGAACCCTCTGCAGCCCGGGGTGTACTTCTCCAGCCAGGGGGGACACATCGCCATAGGTGCTGAACCCTGACTCTACATCAACTGGTTTTTTTTAAGTCCTGTTGTGTCCTGTTTGTGTCCCGCTGTGTGTCTCCTGTTGTGTCCTAATCGAAGCGTCTCTCCCTCCCTGCAGATGAGTCCCTGGTTCTGGGTCGGGATGTGGAGATCCAGTTGGAGGTTCGGCCCGTCTCGGACTCTGGGCTGCTGTTGCATTCTGGGACATCGCCGGACCGCCACCTGACTTTGGTCCTCAACCAGGGGGAGGTAAGATCAACTACAAACTCCTATCCTGTCCAATGTGGATTTATTGCTTTTGTTTTTATTCAAACATCAAAGAAACTGAAAGGAAAGAAAGCAGAATTAATTCATCATTGTGGAGCTCTCTCTCCCTGTGTTGCCCTTGAAGTTGTCTGCAAAACAAAACCTGAAAGTGTGTGTGTGTGTGTGTGTGTGTGTGTGTAGGTCACAGTGTCAGTAAACAGCGGCAGCGGTGAATTCTCTACCTCCTTCACTCCTGAAGAGTCTCTGTGTGACGGACGCTGGCACACTGTCACAGGTCAGTTCACACAGCAGCTGCTTCCTCAGGGACGGAGGGACTGACAGCAGACAGGAACTCCCACAATGCATTTAGCCGACGCTCTTAGAGCAGGGTTAGTAGGCTCAACAGGATGTGTGGCATTCGATGGAAAAATTGGCTGTTGCTGGAATCAAACCTGATCATTTGGGCTACAGGACGACCACCAGGCCATCCTGCCGTTCTAAATTAGAGATAAGATGAAGCTTTCCTTTTTTCTTTTTTTTTATAATTATTTTTATTAGAGACCAACATGACAATGGACAGATGTAGTTACAGATGTTTTGTCTCATTTTTTTTTTCCCTTCCCTCTCCTCACATCAGGTTTCCCACCCATAACCCAAGCTACATGTATAAAAAATTCAAATTAAAGTAACTACGAGCATAACAATATAGTGACATATACACTGAGTTTCAATAGAACTGTTAGATAAAAATAAATACGCTCAATTACACAAAATTTAATGGAGTTGGGTATGTGGGAGGAGAGAAACCAAAACAAAAACAACAGAGAAATAAAAATAAAATAACTCAACAAGAACAAAAATTACAATAATAAGATAAAATTCTGGATTGCATACTGCTTGATTGTATGATTCTGTGTTCAGGCCATGAGAAAAGAAGGTAATAGAGAAAGGTGTGCGACGGTCAGTTTAGGGGGAGGGTTTTTAATTTTTTAAAGTAGGATGTTATAGGATCCCAAATTGAATGAAAGCTGAAGATCTCAAAGATGAAGCTTTCCTGATCTGCGTGAGGAAACTG
This sequence comes from Centroberyx affinis, assembly GCF_046629955.1. NCBI lineage: Eukaryota > Metazoa > Chordata > Actinopteri > Beryciformes > Berycidae > Centroberyx > Centroberyx affinis. The sequence goes on along the minus strand of NW_027283539.1, from coordinate 36,705 downwards.
AGTCACTGCAGCAGCAAATAGTGCTGGGAGAGAGCAGAGGAAAACAGAATATAAGTAAGAATAGAGGATATGGGGTTAAGATACGCTATCAGCACAGGTTATGTAGAAAAGTGTGGATCAAAGTCTGAAAAGGTATGAATCATTATGAGCATTAAGAGGGGATGCAAAATGACAGCGGTCACAAAAGTTACTGGGACAAATAAAAACTCTGGGAAAATAAACATAAGGGTACTAGTGCTTTTTAACAGTATTTTTAAGACTGTAAATATTCTGAAATTTGGCAGTACATGGTTGATATTCCACCATAATGTTGAATTTCTAATTTTATTGTAATGGTTTTAATCCATTTACTGTTTTTAATCCATGTATTGTTTTAATCAATCTATTTTATGTAAAGCACTTTGAGTTGCATTCTGTGTATGAATGGTGCTATATAAATACTGTTATTCTCTGTCTGTGTTTCCAGTGGTGAAGAAGAACAACGTCCTGCAGCTCCATGTGGACGCGGCCAGCGAGCACAGTGTGGGCCCCAAGCAGAGCCGCTCCGCCGGGGGCAAGGACACCGTCTACCTGGGGGGGGCACCTGGTGAGGGCACACACACACACACACACACACACACACACACACACACACCGCTCTGTGTGTGCTCTCACAAGACCAAAAGGAAGGTTTTATTGCTATAAAGTCAAAGACTCAATCATTACTGACTCACCCTCACCCACCTGAAAGAGTTTCATCAGTCTGGGTTTCAGTGGAGAGTTTTAGTGTCCCATGATGTTTCAGAGGCTTTTCCACCCTGATGAGAAAACAGTTCTGGGGGAAACAATGAACAATGATTTTAATTTCCACTTTTATGGGCTGAGAAGTGACCGACATTGGAATTTAATTTGGGCAAATGCGGTGAATCTATAGTCTCAATTAGTGGGAATAAGACACACTTTTCTGTTGCAGCCCCCACTTTGTGATTTAGACCAGTGGTTCTCAACCTTTTTCATATCAAGGACCCTTAATTTAGTCCACATTAGAACCACAGACCCCCATTTGATGAGATTTTGACTCTCGGACCCAAATCTGAGAATATTTTTATTGTCAGATATGATTTTGTCCAGAACTCCATGACTGTCTGTATTGTAGGCAGAGAGATAACAGAGAAACTATGATCAGAACAGTCATTCTTCTACATTCTCTAATTATATTAACTTGTTGTAAGTGAAATAATAGTGAAGTTTAAGAATTCACCAGTTTGCTGTGGACCCCGTGGAACCCCCTCAAGGACCCCTGGTGGTCCCCGGACCCCACGTTGAGAACCACTGATTTAGACTCATAAAATGGGTGAATTTCTTACATAATAATCTTGCCAAGGATTATGTATCAGATCTATGAAAGCGGCCCAAATCTGACTTGAAAAGATCAGATTTTTGTTTTTCACACTGCTCAGAAAAAATCTGATCCGTGTCATGTGAGTGGAAAAAAAAGCAGATCTAAGCCACTTCTGATTAGCAGTTTTTTTTATTTTTCTTCTTAAACATAATACAAAATATACGCATCACAAAGTATACACACAAACCTCCCACCCTAAACCCCCCAACTCGTCTTGGTTGTCAACATAAATACGTTCCCTCATATGCAGTGGACACAAATATTTAAAGATCTAAGCCACTTCCACCGGTGATGTGAACGCAGCCTTCGTCTCTCCTCCTCCCTCAACCCTCCCCTCCCTCCCTCCCTCCCTCCCTCCCTCCCTCCCTCCCTCTGTCTTGTCCACCAGGTGGCGTGGTCGTACCCGGTCTCCCTGCCGGCTTGCCCTCCTTCCACGGCTGCATCCGCCGAGCGACGCTGAACCACAGACCGGCCATGCTGTCCAAACCTCTGGCTGTCCAGGGAGCCGTGGGGACGCAGGGCTGCCCGTATATGTAGACACACACACACACACACACACACACACACACACACACTTACCCTCACATTCCCCAACTACGAATTACTGGTGGTGGGTGTCATGTTACTGTAGCTAATTTAAAAAATATATATAAATATTTATTTTTCAGAAAAATGTATATTTTTTATTTTTCCGTTTGTCTTCACTATATTACTGGTTTTTGTTTTTTTTTGCTACAGGGTGCTAAGAAACTGACAGTTGTCTGAGGATAGGGATGCACTGATACTGATACTGATACTGATACACTGATACTGATACAGGATATCAGGCCGATACCGGGCTGAAACAGGGAAGAGAATAATGATGCCAATATTAAAATACCAAGATATCAATACTGGAATCAGATATCAAGAAAGTCACATGATTTTCTGCCTTTTTCAAACAAAAGCGGATGTTTCATGGTGAAAAATAAATGATATCTCAGTCATTTTTGTCCTCTGTCCTCAAACTAATGACCTAAATCTACAGTTTATTATTCAGTTCAGTATCAGCTCATATATATATACTGCAGGTTTATCAATCTGAATCTGTATTGACAGTAAATAAACTGAGTATCATGCATCTCTACCTGAGGAAATTAACACTTACTGAGTCGGTACACTGTGAACGCCGTGACACATGGGCAACGTCCTCAGGCAACGTAGACGGGCAACGTTGCCGCAACACAGACTGGGGTTGACAACAAACAGCAGTACACAGGATCTGATGTAGCTTTTGGGAAGAATATCAGTAAAAGTTGCTCCTGCTGCCGTTTCCAGATCTCTCTTGTAAAGAAGATCAAAGTTCGAAATGTATTAAAAAACGCCATGATTCAGGTTTATTTTGTGTTTATGTAGAAACCTGGAAAGGAGTGCAGGATCATCATATGGATTTTGTTTAAATACAAGAAATCTATCATCAATAACTCAGTTGTTTTTTTGCAGAATTGCCATCTACATTGCTTAAAGATGTTGCCTGTGTAGAACGGCCTTACTAGTCTTCTATTCTTTACTCAGAAAGAGTTTCACTAGTCTGATAAAACTAATCAGAGCTTCACATCTGTAACAGACACCGCAGCTTTAAAGAGTCTGTACTTCTTTACCCCTGATGTTAAATATCCTGGTTCCAACATGATTTCACAAGTTATTCTGTTGTTTTCTTTTTCCTTGAGCAGAAACCATTTTAGGGTTTGGGGGTAAAAAAAAAGAAAATCTCCCTCATCCTAAAGAAAAATAAACCAGGAAATGAACAGATGAAAACTTACTTAAGGCTTCAATTCTGGTTATAAATTGTTTGCAGACAGGGTCTTTGTTTTATGTATATGCAAACTATAAAATCACACTTTCTGAAATGATAAAATGTGTTGCCTCGACCATCACGGACCCATCTAGCAGGAAAAATTAAATCCATACACACCGTATGAAATTATATAGAATTGCACATTTTATATATTTTGGTATAATCTTAAATATATGGATTTGTATATGAGGGGTTTTAAAAATCCCCACAAAAAGATTTTAACTGAAGTTATGTGAGCACAGGCAGAGCCTCTGACATGATGACATGTTGGTCATCAGTGTTGAGGAGATGAAGAGCAGTTTCACCAACAACAAATCTGCTGCAAATCTTTTTCAAAATGATTTTTGAGAAGAATCACTCTCTCTGTTCCATTGGGAATGAATGGAGAAAAGATGAACTTAAGTCTAAAGATGCTTTCTGGGAATAAAAAACTGACAAAATAAATTGGATGTGTATTGTAACCTGACTTTGAACCATTTATTTGATCATTTTAAAACAAGTTACACATATACTATATAATGTAATGCACCTGGTAAAAAAAAACCCATTGAGGATAACCTTGTAACACAAGTGTGTACTCCAATCTGTAAATTTGAAAAGCAAAATGCATGTGTGTGATACATTTTGCAGACTTGTTTTGAATTTTGGTGAACTTATGTACAACTTATTTTGCTGGTTTTTATTCCCATATTCCTCCGGGAAACTGAGGTTCAGATCTTAGCCACAAAGTTAAAAGATTTTTTTTTTTACTGTGGAAATACAGTTTTTTCATTTGTTTTGCTCCATATAGTCCAGCTAGATACTTTCCCATTTGCCTTCCCAGGCTGCCCGGCTCCCTCATCATGTTCCATGATGGAGTGTGAAGCCTGTGTGAAATATAACTGTCCATTTTAATATCTGTCACAGTAAGAATAAGCTGTCCCTCCCCCCACACCCCCCTCCCCCCATGTGTTGTAAATGTATTTCTAAATAAAGCTCTTTCATACA
>NW_027283539.1:0-27500 GCF_046629955.1 Centroberyx affinis | reverse complement strand
GGTGTTCAATATGATTTACGCAGATAGACATCTTGCCCCTGCTAACTAGGTCATATCACTGTATAGATGAAGATTGTTCTTCACAGCGACAAATATCAGAATATGTGAGATGATTGGCAGGGTTCCTACACGGTTTCCATTTTAAAATTCCATATTTTTCCCAGACCCTATGTTCTTGACTGGATTTGATTTTGGTGGGTATTTGATATAATGCATGCTGACAGCGGCTGGGTAATAAGAGCATCCCTCTATCTGAACATTATTCTTCACATCAACAAAAACTGTGGACTCAAAGTGGCTCTACAACAACATAAAAGCTAGAATTATGTGTGTATCGGACCTGAACCGCAACATTTTCCATACTTTTCCGGACATTTTTTTCAAATTCCCAAACTATTCAAGACCTGGAAATGATCAAATTCATTTTTAATACTTTTCCAGACTTTCCAGACCTGCGTAGGAACTAGACATGGGACGATATGAAAATTTCATGTCAGGATTATCCTGGCCAAAATAATTGCGATTCACGCTATTACCCCGATAATCATCAAAATATGCTTAAAACTCTTAAAATGGCACTAAAACATATTCAATTAATTATGTGTTGTAAATGCACAGTAAATTAATAACTTGTTTTGTTTTCAGATCACAAAGACAGAGGTACAGCAAGGACAGCAGAATGAATGCAAAAAATAAACAAACAATCTTAAATAAGGTAATCATAAATTATAAGGTCCCCCTGCATAAATAAATGAAAAATAGCAACATTGTGTGAGTCTGTTCTTTAAATAAAATAAAGTCCAACTGGCATTGTGGCATAGAGTCAAACTGTACTACTTTGAACCCGTTTTAGTAAAAGACTGTACGTTAGTGAGCTAGACAGCTTTTTCAAGTCACTCGTGAGGATATTCACGCTCAAGTGAGGATATTCACGATTATCCCGATAATGGAAATTCACCAAGATAAAATTATCCTGAGTGTTTTTATTGCGATAAAAGATAAAATCTTATATCCTCCCATCCCTAGTAGGAACCCTGTTCATAGAAACACATTCTGCTTCTAAACTGTCTGCATTTCCATGAAACAACAGGCAGCAAACAGGCTCGTCTCCCAGTCAATTGTTCTTCACACATTTCCAGACAGACGCCACTCAAAGGAATAAACCAATCAAATACAAGGAGTCAGTTGTTCCTGAGTGTCCCCTTTGTGTGAAAAGACTTTTTTAGCCAATGACGTGGCCTCTGACAGTACTTAAACCTTGATTTTCTGAGTCTCACTTTATTCAGACACTGATCGCCACACTTGCATCAGCTGCCTCTTCAAAAACTTTGGAACCATGTCTTCTCCTGAGGCATCAACCTCTGTAAGTATTACCATTTTTATTCCTCTTTTATCAAATCTGATTCTACTTCCTCTAGGAAAGTCTATTTTAGGAGTCTGAGTCTGAAGAATACAAACTGTGCTAAATTGTGATTATATTATATATATAGATTATATTAACAAATCTGGCTTTACACACACATGTTATAACATGTCACTGATGCTGGCTTCAGTTATTCCCACACACCAATATGCTGACTCTTACAACATTTCCTTCTTTATACTTTACTGCACTTATTAACTGTTACATCTTGGTGCTGCTTTTTTTTTCTATGTACCATTAGCTTGCCTCAGTGTTCGCCCTGCCAGCTGCAAAACCAATTGGCCCTCAAGGATAGAGCAGAATAGAATAGAATAAACTTTATTGTCCAGCCGAGGCAGGAAAATTGTCCTTGGTCTCACCCAGGGAAACATTTTGTCAGAAGCAACTTTCTCCAAGTCATGTGCTGCAACCTCTCCACTTTTCTTGAAATGTAATGTATTGGCTATTTCTGATATTAACATTCTTCAAATACCTTTATTTTTTAAAGTGAAGTACATGAGTACAGACTTGCCAGAAAGCTTTAAAAAGTTTTTTTATTTGTAATTCTCAAGTTCATTTTCATACAACGAGACAAATCAATAACCTTTACCTACCAATGTATCGTACATCTCGAGGACAGTACTCGTTAAAATACTGTGGAGTCCAATTATGGAATACGAACTTGTACTTATTGACTGATTCCTTGTCTTTGTCTAAATACAAAATGAGACTCAAAAGTGCTTTGATGTCAAAAAGATTTTGTATTGAATAATCTTGATTTTTGTTTTTAACCTTTTTTGCCGTTATTTATAGCAGCCTATATTATTTTAATTTTTACAATGTGATTAGGCATGTAAAAGATATGCATGTTAATTGATATTTTATTTTGTATTTTGTGTTTTTTATTTTATTTATATACATTTATTCATTTTTTCTCTCTCCTTTAGGTGAGGTTTTTAGATAAGCCCGTAGTGGGTTTCTACCTCACTTGCACATGTAACTTTATTTCTATTTACTTTTTCTCTGTCTGACTTTTCTTTTTTTTTTTAAATGTGCAAATAAACTAAAACTAAAACACAAACATGTCCACAAGATAAAAACATCAACAAAACATCACATTAACAGAACAAAGATCTCAACTGTACAACAACAGTGCATTCATACCCACAGTCTACAGCCTACACTCCCATATTTAAGTTTACTGTAGTTTGTTGACCACATTAATTGCATTTGGGATAAAGGAAACTCTTGTAGATCGTTTTCTTTGCCAGGGGTTTTCTACAGTGTCGCCCTGAGGGAGCAACTCAAACTCAGGATGGAGGGGATGTGTCTTGTCATTAATGATTGACAGGGCTTTCCTGTGTACAGCTGTGCTGTAAAGGTCATCTAATGGCTTTTGTTGGTGACCTACTATCTTTCCTGCTGTCTTAACAATCCTGTTCATCTTGTTTCTATTTACTGAAGTCAAGTGCCCATGCCAGACAGAGATATTAAAAACAAATGTGCTCTCTATCAGGCTGACATACACTTTTTCCAAAATGTCAAGACTGACCCCAAACCCCTTCAGTTTCCTAATTAACAAGACTAGGTCAAAACCTAGTATATGGCTGGACCGTGTATGAGTGTGCCACGTGCCACGGCCGACCAATGGTGTAACTAACTCCGCTGTAGACTGCTAATACAGAATAATAGTCCATACATCCATACTGATCGTTCCAGCGTGTTCCAGCACGAAAACGCTGTTCGCCGGACACCGGGGGCGCATCGTCGTCAGGACCCCCGCCGAAATCTTGCCCGGATCACCGGGAACAAATCGGCGCCCAGCTATCCGCACTGGCCGGAACCGTGGCCCCGGGAAACTTCGGGAAGGTCGGCAATAAGCCCTTGGCGTGATGAAACCTCCATGCTTGTTTGTGTCTCTCTCTCCGCCAACAGAACAGACGGCTTCAGGTGGACTGAGCTCGCGCATATGCATCGGCGATATGATATAATTGTATAGGTTCTACTTTAGCTTCAGCTTCAGCCTGCTTACTGTGTGGGAGAAACGGGCTCCTGATCTCAGCGGAGAAACAAGATGGCGGAGAAAACGAAACTTACGTTTTTGGCCTATGTTGTGCCACGTGCCACGGCCGACCAATGGTGTAACTTGATCACTCAGTCAGTCACTCTGTCACTCAGTCAGTGAGTGACAGACATTCGCGTTTGTAAGGCTGGCCCCGCTGTTGCGGTCCAGCCAAAAACAAGGATGCTACACTTTTTCCAAAATGTCAAGACTGACCCCAAACCCCTTCAGTTTCCTAATTAAAAACAGTCTCTGACTAGCTTTCTTACATATAAAATCAACATTGTCTGTGAAACTCATCTATGTGTGTTCCCAGATACTTAAAACAGTTGACAGTTTCCACAGTTTGGTCACACAGTGTCAGTGATGAGAGTGGATCTGCTTAGTTTAGAATAAGTTCCTGTTTTTCCAACATCAATTAACAATGAGCTGGACTTACACCACTTAAAGGGATAAAGGCTTTACTCTACTGTGCTCTGATTCATACACATTGAGTTGACACTTTTTCTTGCTTAACACTGTTGTGAAACTATTCCCATTTCCTATTTTTTCTGTTTGCTTTTTCACATTTTTGCCCTTAGTTACTTGACCCTACCTCCTTTGCCCATCTTGCACTTCTTTATCTGTATCTTTCTTTACCATCTTTATGTACCATTTGCTACACAACCTAGCCCTGCTTTTTAACATTTTACTCAACGTGTGTTGATTTGGAGTCCACAAAATAATTTTCATGTTGCTTCATCACAGGAAAAGGCCCCTCCTGCCAAAGAAATGCCCCTTAGTATGTGTGGATACATTCACAACGTCTCGCCCATCATGACAATTCGACACGGGAACTACTTCAATGCCACTCTACAGACAGAGGAGGCATACAGCACGATGACTGTTAAAGGATCAGAACACAGCAAATTCATGACCATGCAAAACAATAAGTAAGTAGATCTTGTTCCATACTGCTACAATAACCGCTCAATAAAACCACTACATTGTCTACATTGAATAATTTCACTTCACATGTCGTTTTTTCACACCTATTTCTTCCTTAATTTTTAGAAGTCCGGTACAGATCGACAACCCTATGCTCCAGCCGTCAAGCCACACCGAAAATGCCATGAATGTTTTAATCCATAAAAACACCACCGTTTCTCTACTTGCTCGCCTGCCATTCTCCCACTGCTTACCAAAACTGTCAGACGTCTTCAAAAACCCATGTGACGACCGCAAAGTAAGTAAACTTCTTTTACAAATACATTACAAATTAATAAAATAACCACACTTTTTATATTACTTACCTCAATGTTGACAGCCCATGATTCAATGGGCTGTAATCTACTCAATCACACTAAAAACTATATTAGTTATTACAGATTGTAGTCACTGGAATCTGACAATGATCCTGTTGTCATTTACATCACTTTGCTAATCTAATCCCCAAATTGTGTTGTCTTTGTCCAGGTTACTGTCACCGTTTGCATTCAAAAACAACGAGGAAGTCGAACCGTGCTCGAGAAGGACGGGACACTGAGGCAAACAACTAAATACGCTGTTGCAGACAGCAGCGCAAGCCTGCATCTGTTTACATGGGACAGCCTCAGGTTCAGCGTCGGGACCTGGTACACCTTGGAAAACGTGACCGTCCACACACACCCGTCAGTCCACCTGAGGACCTCTCCAGACACTGTGGCTGCTGAGGCGGCACGTAAACCACAACGCACAAAACTTGCACTTACCATACTGGATGACGCTCATGTCATCCAGGGCGAAGTCATCGGAGCGAACGTGTCCAGACACTACTCGTGCCCGTTCGATCATATCCTGAACGACATCTACCCCCAAGTCCGCTTCGCTAGGTGTCCAAGCTGCGACACGTTGTACAAGACAGCCGCGTTTACCAAAACCTGGTCCGGGGTTGTCGTAGCACTAGACTCGGCTCAGTATGTGACGCGGCACATCGACGACGCCCTCGTGCGCTCTATCGTCCCCGAGGACAGACTGTTGGACAGCTTCAGTGTTAACTTGTTCCTGTTGGACAGGGACCGAGACCCAGACTGTCCTGAAGCTGAGGACAGCACAGAGGATGCTGATGCAGACCTTTATGATGACGACATCGCTTCTGCACCAACAGCTCAGTAGAGGTCATCCCATCCCCCGACCTTCAACCACTACTACAGACCCTGGAGTTTTTAATGTTCCCATGTACATGATATACATGTAAATCTCCCACTTTCATTCCATTTGATGTATATTATGCTTGTTGCACCTTTTTATTTTCCCCATTTATTATTCACTTAAACATTACACATAACGCTTACTAAACTTTTTTTTAGATTTTAGCGCCTTTGACCATAATGTTGCTTTTAATTCCATTAGTTTCTTGCCTTCTCTTTTGTTAACATTTTATGCTCAAATGCATATTTACTATTGCTTCATTTTGGATTTTTTTTTCTATTGTATTTAACTTTTGTACCTTGTTTAATAATTGTTTGACTCTTAATATGGTACAAATACATTTTTATTCGTTAACATTCTCTGTCTCTTTGTGTGATCTTAAGATGGTACATAATATCATGCATTTAACTTTCACTTACTGTACCATATGTTCCATAATCAAAGCATCACTAGCCACATACTCTTATAACTAGGTGATTGTACATAATATATACAGTAATTCTGTGATAATTCTTTTTTAATACAACACACATTAAAATCAACACACTATACCACTATTTCACCAAATATTAATGTGTTTCATTATTGTAATCATCATATCATCATATTGGGTTTCAGTGAAGAGTTTTAGTGTCCCATGATGGACTAAATGTTAAAGGTTTCAGAGGCTTTTCCTTAAAGAATGAAACACTGAATCCTTGTAGTTTTTTTTGGAAATTTACATGCTGATTTTCCTTCTTTCCTTCTGTCTCTTCTTCCCTTCATCTCTCCTTCTTCCCTCTCCCTCCCATATTTAGCTGATGCTCTGATCAAGAGTGACTTATAGTGCAAAAGTAGAATAAGCTTCAATTCCTAGACTGCCATCATCCCAAGATTCATTCAATCATCTCTTTCTCTCTTGCTTTTTCCTTCTCCCTCCCTCCCTCCTTCCTCACCTCCTGTTCCCTGAGCAGCAGCCATTGCCGGTACGTTCATGGTGGCCAGGATGCTCTGCAGGTCGCTGAGCTGGATGGGCTGGTTGGGGGTGGGGCTTCCTACAGAGGCCGGGGCCAGCGGGGTCTGGGCCGAGGCTGGGGACAAGGACAGTATACATATATATGGAGAGTATACACTATGTTTTATGAGCCTGGGGCCAGTGAAACTCTTTTGAAAATCGCAGGAGATCAGTTTTCCCCCTGGGAGTGATTCAACATCGGAGCAACATCACAGCAAGAACCCTTCCATCAACGCTACAGAAAACACAAAATTTAACTAACAGTATAATTTGGCTCTAAAACAAGAAACAGTGTAGTTCTCATTTTTAGAATTAATAGTTCTAGTGGGACAGAGCATCTAAAATATGGTTTCTGCACTGCAACTTGCACTTAACACTTAAACCCAAACTGGGATGAAAAAATAAATACATTAAAACCACCAAGCACCAATGCTGCATGAGATTATATAGAAAACGGTAAACTGGTAAACATTACAAACAGACTATAGTCCCATTAGAAGCATAGATACATTTTTCTTAAAATATAATCATCCAACAATCATAAGAAAATGAAATTCAGAATATCATTAAACATAGAGTTACCCCATGAAGTATTTTGTTTTTTTTGCACACTGTGTTTATTACGTCACTTCAAGTCAAGTGCTGCCAAAAAAACACTGGATTTCAAGCAGTCTGACAACGAGACTGTGTTTCTTCATGGCTAAACAGCCGACTAAAGAGGGAGAGAGAGAGAGAGAGAGAGAGAGAGAGAGAGCTAGAGAGAGAGAGAGAGAGAGGGGGAGAGAGAGAGCGAGACAGAGAGAGAGAGAGAGAGAGAGAGAGAGAGAGAGAGAGAGAGAGAGAGAGAGAGAGAGAGAGAGCGAGACAGAGAGAGAGAGAGAGAGAGAGAGAGAGAGAGAGAGAGAGAGAGAGCACATAATGATAAAGCGGTGGCTGGCAGTAACAGTGTGTTGTCATGTACCTGGTGTGGAAGGAGCCACTCCTGTAGGGGAGACGGCAGAGGTGGCGGGGGTCACCGGGGTGGTGGGGGCCTGGGAGGAGCTCAGTCTGGGGGCGCTGCCCGACGAGGGGGTGGCTGCTGCTGATTGGCTACGAGAACTACGAAAAGAGAGGGGAGAGAGAAGAGGAAAGGGGGAGAAGAAAGGAGAGGAAGCAGGAGGGGAGGGGAGGAGACATCTTATGGTTAAAACTGTATTCAGCATATTGTTCAAGTGTTTACTGCATTTTAGGAATACCAATTTACCATAATATATATATTTTTTACATCTATATTGTAGTCAGATTACTGTTAGTCTACAGTTAGTGAGAAATGCTGTTATAAGGAGAGTACTGCTGCTGTATGTCTGGGAGTACAGACTGACCTGGAGGAGGAGCTGCTGGTGGCCGGTCCTCCACTGCCCAGCAGACTGGCCAGTCCTGGTCCTGCTAGAGCTCCCAGACCTCCTGGAGACAAAACACAAGCAACTATCAATGAGTCCAGACTAAATTAAACTGACTTTAACTTCGTTACTTGTCCTACAGTGACAGCAGTGTGTCCAGTGGAATCCAACTGGTGATCGGGGACAATACGCAATTAAGTCTCTACACTGCACTCATGTTAACTTTCTACCTGAGTGTTGAGCAGTTTTACACATCTGATTAAAAAGTGTCAAGTTACTGTTTACAAATTCTGTTACTAACACAGGCGAGTTTGGAGCAAATTATGGAATATTAAGTTTCACTTTGGTTTTCACAGCATCGCCAAATGACAAACATGACGTCATGTGCACATTAGATGCAGCTTTAGAGATCGATTTGGATCAATTTCTAACTTCTGATTTTGTGGCAGCACACCACAGATGAGCCTATGTTTCTACGCTTCTCTGCGCATCGTGTGCGACTGTGTCCACCCCCTTCCCACATGGGTGGAGCATGCTCAGCAGAGTGAACAGGGGCTCCAAATGTACCTGGGCTGCTGCTATGTGTGGGAAACACTGCAAGGCTTACGACAGAATGCCCTGCCTTTATGCAAAAGAGTCAATACTGTGGTGGGAGTCAGGACTGCATTCTGTCAGAAGAGGCGTCCGGTGTATTGACTGTCTCACTGCTCACCCAGTCCGCCCAGCCCCGTGGGTCCGATCAGCTGCATCAGCTGGTTATGGCTCATATTTCCCAGCAGGCTTTGCAGGCCCCCCTCTCCTCCCAGGGCAGAGAGCTCGTGGCTGCCGCTGCCTCCGCTGCCAGGCGCTCCGGGGATGGGAGGGTTGTTCAGGTACTCGTTCACCTTACGGCAGTACTCCTCGTCCTTGTCCGTCTTGGGCTCCTGATGGGGAGTAGGGACAAGGTCAGGTGATAGCAGGGTCTAAAAATCCCTACCCACCAGGCGCCAAATGCTCATAAAAATTGTCTTTGGCAATTTACTGCTCTACACAAACCAGTAGCATCTAAACTGTTTTTCTACTGCTTGGATGGTGAACTAGCCTAAATTATTTGAAACTTTACGTTTTTCCCATGTGGCGACATATAGCCGGTATGAGGCCGCCCAAAAATAAAATGAAGATCAAGACAAAAAAAGATCCATTGTATAAATTAGTGAGTGACAAGTTTTAAATTAGGCTGAAATATTTGTATGAAAAATGTGTATGAATTATTATGGCTGGTGAAATTGATTAGGGTTATAGTAATCGAAAGCATGCTGTGTGCGTGGGATGGCAACAAATGAAAAATAAAAATTCCAAAGGCTAATCAATCTTATTTTTAATAAAACCTAAAAGTGTCCTTCCAGATGAGGAGAGAGAAAAAGAGAAAACTACTGGTGAGAAAAAACATTAAATGGAGCTGCCTGACAAATGTGTTGATTACAGCACTGCATCATAAATGTAATATTCCTTCCTTTTTCCGCTCATCTTTGTTATTGCCTTTCCTCCTTTTATTTTTCCGCTCCATCTTCCTCCCTGCAGTGAAGATCTATCTGCCTGCACAGCACAGAAATAAATACAGATCTCCTGCGTGTATTTCTTCCTCTCTAAATCCCTCATCTTCCGCTCACCTGCATCCAGAAGAACAGTCTCTTGGATCCAGCCTTGAACTTCAGCACATAGACTCGTCCGGTGGTGCACTGGTTCACCCTCTTAAACTCACAGTCATCAGGGAAGATGATCAGGTCCTGGAACAGAACATAAAACATCAACAAGGGAAGAAAAAAAAACTGTGAAAATAAGACCCAGTCACCTCACATGCTGTGAGGCAGGCCACCAAAATTAGGCTGAAATGTGTCAGCATGGTTCCTATGAAAAGAAAAAGGATCAGAATACAACGAAAGAATTCAAAGAAACCGTCAAAATGTAAAAACTGAGGTGACCGACTATTTTTTTTTCACAGTTGGAGTGCCGCCCCCGCCCCTACTTTAGTTTTCCCTTAGAGTAATTGTATAATTTAAGACATGTTTGAGAATTGGAGTAGATTCTTTCAATCTGAGTTAAGTGTGATCAGACTAGTTGTCACTATCTATACTGTTAACCAAACAGTCTCCATATGCATGTTAAAGAGTAGCAATGGAGCCGTTTGCCACACCATCATGTATTGACTGTTAACTGATTGATTTACTAGCTTAGTGAGGGATTTATTGGTTAATCGGTTGATTGTTCATCTCTGGATTGAATTCTACTCTAATCATAGGAATACAAAAAAAGTATAAACAACAAACTTTTAACTCTGTGGGTAGAGCATAGTCATATTGTTGGTGTCCGAAATGTTGCTTTTCAGGAAGAAAAAAGCTGTTTTCAGATTGACTGCCATGAATTTTTGAGTTTATTCAATTGGGTTTTAAAAGGGTTTCAAAAGCCCAAGTAGTTCTAAAATTGTCTCATCCCATAGAAGTCCATGTAATCCTTCAACTGAAGCTAAAACAAGTTTTCACAGGACAGCGGTGATAGTTATGTCAGAGTAATAACAGTTATTCACTCACATCATCCACGTTGCCAGAGGTCCTGTCCTTCCAGCAGAAGTGGATGAGGGAGTCGTCGGACTGCTGGATGTACACCGTGCCTTTGCGTTTGTCCGGTGTGACCGTGCTGCCCTTCAGGCTCATCTTCCCGGCACGGAACTCCACCAGGTATTTACTGGAGGTTCCCCGGGACCCGGACACCAAGCTGGGGAACAGAGCGCCTGAAGACATCCTGAGTCTCTGGGTTGACAGGTAGGTAGACTGGAGGGGGTGAGAGGGAGGGGTGTCAAGTTTACAAGACAGAACAGGTATTTTACTGTGGTATGATCATCACATGTTGGCAACTAGGGGGACAAAACAAGTAAGGTAAGAACATTTTTTTTTTATTATTGTAGTAAAATAGAGTGTGAGTAACGATACTCCAAAAAGCAGGGAAAATCAGTCTGAATTAGTAATGCTGTTGATTTACTTCTAATATGTCAACGGCAGGACAAATACAATATATTATTTTTATAAATCAGTGTGGAAGGACACGTCTTGTCCTTCCAGGCTAATCAACAGACGTTAGCGAACTACAGTATAAGTTCTAAAGTTCACTGGCAAACCATTAGTGATTTTTACTCTAAATTTCTTTTGGCTAAAGTGTTGTAGCATCACATCGCAAGTCTGATGTTCAAACTTAATTCTTGTTGCTGTCACGGCTAAAACTTTCAAGAGACAAAGACTCTCTAGCTAAGCTAAGCTAACAAACTTAGTTAGCCAGCTAGCTGGCTCTACGGAGTTTTGGCTGTGTCATCCTGGTTGCCAAGCTAACGTTAGCCCATGACTTGGCTAAACTGACAAACAACGAAGGGCAAACCATACATTCTAGAGTCGCTGAGAGTAACCAAAAAATTAAAAACAATAGCTCTGTCAACAGGGATGCTGTTAAGCCACTTTCTGTCAATTTAGTGTTATTCACATTCAAATACCTGAAGTTGTAGTCGCAGAGTTAAGTTCTTTCTTCTTCACGTCGCTTGCTAGTAACTGACTTCCGTGTTATTTTTTTCTTCTTCGTTGGTTGTTCTTAATGTCGGGTGCGCGCATGCTGTCACCGGGAGCGAGCTGCTGGAGTGTAGGAGGGTTTTCTCGCGACCGCTACTACGATCGGATTGACAGCTCGCTCTCCCCGGCATAGCCGCTAGCTCGCTAGCTCACTACAGGCTGTCTGAATGGTTTAGCGGTGGAAAGCAAACCTGAACTGGGATGCGAACAGTATAAAATCGAATCACACTTCATTACAGAAACCGGTGAAAGACACAGGCCACAGTGCCCGAGATAATAAGGTAAGACATCTGCAAAGTTAGCTAACGTAAGCTAACGTTAGTCAGCTTTGCTGTCCTTGGATTAGTTAGCGAGCTAAATGCTAGCTGGCTTATTCAAACCAGGCATATCGTACAGTGCTAGGCTATCGGCTGGCTAACCAATATGGATGCTGTGTGTTCCTTTGATGCGGTGCCTAGAGATTATCCGCTTTAACCACGGTTTGATTCCCGAGCCGACCGGTATTTTCTAGTTTGGTTGCCCGTTACGAACGGAGAGTCTAATGTTAGGGCTAGCTGGCGCTGGTTTCTGAAATCAGGTCATGATACAATTATTCTGAACTGGATCGTGAGTAGTCGTGATGTAGTCAGTCTCCAGTTAACAGTGTGGAAATCCCTAACCAGACACCACGGGATAAACCTGGATTTACAATCCGTAGCAAAACCAAAGCCAGCGTGTTTCTGATCTCAGAATTGCGTCCGTCTTTGGAAATGTTAGTGAGACGGGACAGGTGCATGAAAAACTTATTTAGCAAGTTGGACAATGACAAACCAGTGAGGTACGCTAAAAAATCAAGTAGTTTAAAATCTATTTCCATGGTAGAATATATCAGCACTCTGACTGAGAGCAAATCTGAACTTGATCCAAATGAGCTGCTGTCTCCTCCTGCCCTCATGTGATCTGTCTAATGTGCCTAGTGGACTGGCAGGTGGTATTATAAACTGGCTGACTGTCTGTGTGTGTACGTGTGTATGTGTGTGTGAGAGAGAGAGAGAGAAAGAGAGAGAGAGTGAAAGTGAATGTGTATGGCAGAGGGAGAGGTAGAAGAAATTGTCATCAATCATTCCTAACCAGAGTGAAACTTCATTACGTGGTATCTTGCTTGAGGCCTGACCAGTTCCTCTGCTTTTATTAACTGCAATTATAGTCTGTTTAATCAGATTGCAGGCAGCAGTCCTGTCCTCAACTGTAAGCCGCGGCGGCATCAGTATCACTTTATCACTCCCAGTAGTGATTCTGAACAGTGAACTTAAAGTGTTGCACGGCCTCTTATTGGTTCTTATTTTAGTCACTGGAATTGAGATACAATCATTTTTCTCCATTAGAAAGAACAAATTTCCTAGCTGAGATCAAGCCAGAATATGAAATTGCTTTGTTTTTATTTCTGGCATGCTATACTTGGTTCGTGGTCACAGATTTTAGTTTTGGGGGGCGATTCTCAAATGGCTCAGCCCTTTTTAGAGAATGGCATTATGAGGGAAAGAGCATCTATAAGCAGACAGGCACACATCGCACAGCCCAGCGGTCCTCAACCTCACGCCATGGCACACTGAAGTGAGACATTGAATTCAGAGGCACGCCTAATTATTGTCTGTTTTAGGGAGTCTCCTTCACAGGCAAGTTGTCTTGTCAAATTCAGAATCAGCGTCTCTTAATTTGCGAAGCACAGTGACCACAATGTCCAGGAAATGCTTTGCTGAGGCATGTGACATTTGTGTGAGTCAGCCTGTCTGTGTAAGAGTTGAGGGGAAAGCGTGATTGTAGGATGATGTCATCAGTGTAGCTAGTGGTCGTCACTGACTCATATAAAAGCCAGAGTCGCAGCAAATTAGGTTCTGCCTAGATAAAAGTGCAGCAGTAGGTTAGGAAGGAAGATCACCACTGCCACCACACTGATGATAGGAAATGTGTGTCATGCCACTGGTAAATGAATCTACTTTGAC
Source organism: Centroberyx affinis (assembly GCF_046629955.1). Classification (NCBI taxonomy): domain Eukaryota; kingdom Metazoa; phylum Chordata; class Actinopteri; order Beryciformes; family Berycidae; genus Centroberyx; species Centroberyx affinis. The sequence goes on along the minus strand of NW_027283539.1, from coordinate 13,922 downwards.
AAAACCACAAAGACATTTGACATTATATGTAAAGTAGTTGGCAGATTTCATCTTAAATCTGTCAGGAATTGTGGCTGATGGCTGGAAATGTACATTTTTCTGTCACTGATATCAGTGGTAAGAGTTAGCCTAACCAAGCCATGAGTTACCAATTTTACAACAATTTGGCAAACCCTGCAGTAGAGCATCTTGTTGAGACTGGACCAAAAAAGGTCTAACTTTGTCTAACCTAGTCTGTTGTGTTTATTCTAGATCGCCATAGGTTGGAATATCTTTCCTCATGAAGTGTTTTCTTGTTAGAGTGGCCCTGCTATAGCCCTTGTAAACCTAAAATTATCCCCCAGCTGGGATTCCTCTTTTGGCTCACCGGTCGACATTTTGTCCCCAATATAGAAGAAGTACCGGCTTCATATTCAGTCTCTGACGTTAGAATCAAAAGACATGTAGAAGATTTGGCTGCTTGGACTGAACCTCTAAATGCTCTTGATTCCTCTTTTGGTTTGTCTTTTCCTCTTCAAGTAAATTACAGAGGGAGATCAGCCCAGAGCGAATGATGATCGTATTACATTATGTACAGTATCATATGTTGTTTGCTTGCAGCTTTTATGTTTGTGTTTGATGCTTGCTGTGTTCTTTGCCAGGTCTTTCTTGAGTAAAGGAGATTATTAATCTCAGTGGGATTACCTGGTTGGTTACCAGGACAGTGTTTCTCAAACTAAGGCTCTGGGTCCAAAATGGATTGCAGGCCTGTTTCTGAACTGGTGGGTTATCACTGTAGCACTAGCAGGCTAGGCTAAATTTGTATGTTGTGAGTTAGGATCCCTAGTTGTGAAAGATGTATAACCTCTTTCAGATTAAAAACAGGGTGGGAAATAAATTACCACTTGACAAGTTCTGGTAAATGCTGGCTGTGGCTGGTAAATTTGTCTACCTCTACCAGCCAATTTGGCAGGTAACCAACCATCATCTGGAAGTCTGAGTCTATTCTATTAACCTAGTTGTCTGGTAAACAAAAAAGTTAAAGTGTCAGGTGAATTTGTAGACAAAAAACATTAGTTTCCCGGCTTTATTTGAGATCATGTTCCGGTGTTTCGCATCAGGAGAGTATGGTTACTTAACTGATTCGTATGTTTAGAGTGTTGACATTCCTGAAAAGCAGAAGTCAGAAAGTCAAACTTTGTCCAACAGCATGGTGGATTTCTTAGAGAGTTTTAGTTTAGGTGCCATGGGGGGAGTTTTTCAGCTACACTGGAAGTGCATACAGCAAATCCTATAAATATGACTATTTGAAAATCATTCAGGAGCCACATGCAAAGATAAGAAACAAAACCTAATTGAATTCAGGTTCCCTCAAAAAGCACAAAGGCTGAGTGTTAAGAAATGGTGTTTTTTACATAAAGTATCTAACAGGACAGTACAGAGCAGTAAGGCCAACCTCCACTGATACAAAACACTTACAGCAGAAGCATCGCAAGCATGTTAAATTTGAGAGAAAAAGACTTCAGTGTTGCTGCCTTGGGTACATTGTGCAGAGAAAAGCCTAGTTCCCCTAAAGCAGAACTCAAAATGAAAATGTCATTTCCCTCTCTGGCTGTCAGATGTTGGCTGCCGATAGCCTCAGGTCAGGAGGCTGCCATGACTGCCTTGACAAGATTGTGTAACAGTCCTGTGATCGCATGTCACACGGTGCTGTTAAACCTTCACCTTTGCTTTCCCTGCCTTTGCTTCTTCACACTTTCCCTTTCTATTTCTCTCTTTCACCCTGATCTACCCCTTCCTTCTTTCTATCTGTCACTCCATCCTTCTCCTCCTGACTCAGTCCCTTTTTCACTTTCATTTAAGTGGAAAACCTCTTCCTCCTCTCCGAGCTTTGACAGTCAGTGATGACTGGACTCGATTTTAGAAAAAACGCTCATGTAGGCTTCCAAATAATTCACTGGGTCAATTATGGTGGATTTACGCTGCAAGATTCCTACTAATGACACACAAAGTTGCTCTCACACAGTGAAATTACCTAGATGTAATGGGCGTGACAAGAAAAACTGGGATGTGAGAGTTTCACAGCAAACTTTGGAATTAAATTGGGACTTTATATATTTCTAAACATTAATTTATCAGGGTTAAATATCCACACTCTTTTTCATTAATGCCAGCAACGCTTCACATTCATGCCTTGCATTCTTAAAATGGATGAAAAGTAAGACAAATGTGTGTAGCTGTTTTGGCATGATGGGAATGTGTTTTTCCCATTCACTTTTCCCATTCAGATTTTCCCAGCTGTTCTGGGGATTCAAACCAACAACCTTCCGTTCACAAGTCCCTTTCTCTAACCTGTAGGCCACATTACAAACTGGGGATGATGTCGCATTCATGTCGTATTGGGAAAAGAGAAATGACAGGATGACATCATTTTGCTACAACTTCAAAATCATTTTCATCCAAAATCAGTTTTATTTATAAATTTAAAATCGAGTGAGTTGCAGCAGTCATTAATTGCCTAGAGTACATCTGATTGTATTAGTGTAAATATAACTGATCATTTTGATTTGTATTATCTTCGTGATGCCAAGTGGGAATATATCAGAGCCTACAAAAAATCCCACGTTTCCTACTTGTAATCAGGACAAGGAAGCTGATGTGAACGCTTTTCCCTACGTGGCAGCTCGTATTTCCCGATGTGACGTGAACGCAGCATAAGGCTTGCTCATATTCAGTGCAAGAGGACTGTACAATGTGGATCTATACACACACAGGTTCCCATTCATTTCAATAGAAACCTCTTATAAGTTTCTTCTCTTCCCAATGTTTGGCAGTGAGAGAGAGACTGCACCTTCCATTGGTGTGTAGGTCCAGATAGAGTTTGCCTATACATTAGTAGAAGTCAGACCATTACTGTAGTGTTTCCCTCTGCACTGTAAGCGTGTGTGTGTGTGTGTGTGTGTGTGTGTGTGTGTGTGTCCATTGAGAAAGCTAATGCAGGAATGCTGACTGACTGCTGATTGGCCATTAGCTAATGAATTGGATTGGCCTCTTTGCATCAGGACGTCCCTGTGCCAAGTGGTACGGATTGAGAGGAAAGGAGGCTATGGGAGAGTGGTGTGTGTGTGTGTGTGTGTGTGTGTGTGTGTGTGTGTGTGTGTGTGTGTGTGTGTGTGTGTGTGTTTGTATATGGGTAACTTTAGCTAAGAATGACTGCCTTGTCAGCGCTTGTTTGTGCTCAGCTTGAATACTTGGAGTTGGAGACGTTATCAGATATCAACATCCGTCTTCTTATACCCATAATCCCTTGTGTTTTGGGGTCGTTTCCTGTCGTTGGACTATTGATTACGTACTCAGTCCTTGGAAGAAGAGTGAGACTTTGCGTTTTCAGGTGTTTGGTGCCACCTGAGTTCAAATGGCATCATCACTTTCTCCTGGCCAAACAAACTGAACTGAAGAAATAAACACACCGGAATTCAAATAAACTGCTCCAAACAATGCAGCTCTGCCATCCGCTATCATTCAGAGGTCCTGTTCTACTGTAAATATCCAGTTGGCTTGTAAATAGTGAAAGCGGCTAGTAAGTACTGAGATGCACCAAAAGTTAGTTTCCTGCCCTGCTGGCACGTGTGTGTCGTGTGTGTGTGTGTGTTTGTGTGTGTGACAGCTGTGTTTACCATGTCACAGTAGTAGCATTGAGGTCGTATTACCATCCATTGATTGTCAGGCAAGAATGCCCCGGGCCGTGTGTGTGTGTGGTGTGTGTGTGTGTGTGTGTGTGTGTGTAACCTGATCAGAATGAAAAATGAACCCACTCACTCACACTGTTGCCCACAATCAAAGATCACTTACTGTGACTGTCTGTCTGTCTGTCTGTCTGTCTGTCTGTCTGTCACCGTCTGTTTTTCTGTCTTGTATAGCTCTGTTTTCACATGACTTATGTTACCTGGGGGGACACTCAGTGATTTGTAATAATTGTGGAGATCATCGATAACTTCAATTTCAGCCATAATTTGATTTTGCCGTGAGATTTTCTTTTTCTTCTCATTCTTCTAGATGCATGATTTCTATCTTCTTCCTCTTGTCATGAAAAATGGAGGCAGCAGTAGTGGAATCTGTAGAGGACGGTTTTGAATACATTTTTGGCACAGACTTTTGGCACACTCATTTCTGCAGATTTCACAAAATTCTGAAGGTGGGGGGGTAATTCATTAATTACATTAGGTCCTCACACCATACTAGTCCCGTGCAACTAGGGCTTTTGTCTGTTTTTGTTTTAGAACAGATTTTTGGTCCATAATTCTCTGCCTCTGTCTATCTGCTTACCAGGTTTTCTGCCTTCATGCCTGTCTGTGTGTTTGTCTGTCCTTTCTATCTCTCTGTCTGTCTCCCTGCATATCTGTCTGTCTGTGTGTTTGTCTGTCTGTCTGTCTGTCTGTATATGTCCTCATTTGCCTCAGCTCTTTGATCATCACCATTGTAATCATTAAGCAGTCGGAATGAGGCCGATGAATGAATAAATAAATGACTTGGCCTCGGATTTGTCAAAACCGTTTTACTCCATTATAAGAATCACATTGATAACGGACGAGAAATTAGTTTAGTTGAGATTCCCAGAAGACCACTTAGATTCACATCTGAAAGGTGTGTGTGTGTGTGTGTGTGTGTGTAAAACTGACTTTTGCCCAACAGAAACTAGTGAAATTGTACTCGCCATCGCCATAAACTATTTGTTAAACCTATAGACTTGATAGACTATAGACTTATAGACTGATCAGTGGATCCTCCTCCTCCCCATCACCATCTCGCTCTCTCTCTCTCTCTCTCTCTCTCTCTCTCTCTCTCTCTCTCTCTCTCTCTCTCTCTCTCTCTCTCTCTCTCTCTCTCTCTCTCTCTCTCTCTCTCTCTCTCTCTCTCTCTCTCTCTCTCTCTCTCTCTTCTCACACACACACACACATATATACACAGACACACAGACACTCAAGCAAACAGCATGGTGTGCACAGATGCTAGAGACAACATTGCACATAGTGACTCACCCCGAGGCTGTGAGAGAGAGAGAGAGAGAGAGAGAGAGAGAGATCAGACAAGAAGGGAGCGGCGGGGAAGAGAGGGAGGTGGTGATGCGAATAAGACGGGTGCGAGAAAGAATAGAGGAGGACATGTTGGGAGAAACAGAGAAAAAACTAATTGTAGAGATTGTCAGTGATTTTAATTACATGCAAATCTGCCATGTCTGTAATTTGTAAGTTAAAATTCCAGCCACATTACAACTATTTTGGTGAAGACAAATTCCCTTGATAATACTATTCTGAAATGATTAGTCGATTAATCATTTGGTTAATCGACAGAAAATTAATCATTTGCTGGTTACAGCTTCACAAATGCAAAGATTTGCTGCTTTTCTTCATTTCATATCATTCTAAGATTAATACTTTGGGGTTTTCGTGGCTGCTGGTCAGACAGAGTAAGCAATTTTAAGAATCACTTTGAGCTCTGGAAAACTCGTGATGGACATTTGTCATCAATTAATTGAAAAATAATTGATTGATTAATCGATGAGAAAAGTAATCGTTAGTTGCAGCCCTCTGATCACATTTGAATTGAATTCTTGGTAATTTCAGCCCCTTTTCTTCTTCTAGATGTGTGATTTCTCTCTTCCTCCTGTCATGAACAATGGAGGCAGAAGTGGAATCAGCATTTTAAGCACAAACTTCAATCAGGAAGTGACAAATTGTAAACAAATTGGAGGGTAATTCATGAATTACTTGGTCCCCACATAATATTAGTCCCATGTGAATAGGGATAATAGAGAGAGAAGAGGAGAATAAATGGAGAAACAGAGAGTTAGAGAGGAGATGGTGTTTGGAGTGAGTTGAGACAAAGTGATAGAGTTGAGATGGAAAGGGTAAAAAAAACAAGGGAATTAGAAAGCAATGAATGGGAAGAAAGATGTGTGACAAGAGGAAGAGGATGGGGAGAAGAAGAGCAGCAGAGAGTGAGGGATATGAGATGGAGAGAGAGAGAGAGAGAGAGATGTGCGACAACCTAATGAGGAAGTGATGACAAAGGTATACAGGAGAGGAAGGGGAGTGTGATGATGGAGAGAGTGGTGGAGGAAAAGTGTTGGATGGATGTGAAAGAGACAGTGATGAAGAGGACAGAAAGAGAGGAAGAGATGGTGATAATGAAGACGGAGAGGGGAAAGGGGAAAAATAAGCAGGTGAAAAAGAGAGGGAGAAAAAGATTGACAGTGAGAGGGAAAGTGCAATGGGGAGGGAGGAGGAAAAAAGAAAAAAAGGGATGGAGTGATGGAAAATTTTCCTGTTTTCCATCAGCTGGGTTTAAGCAAATAAATAAAATCTGGAAAAATAACACACCCACCAGACAAATGGAAAGAGACATGGAAAAACTGACTAGTATTGGGCGAGTTATTGTTCTTCACTGTCAGCTAATGTTGACTTGCATAAGAAAAAAAAATACAATTTATATTATCTCATCATTACTTTATTGACGTAAAATGTTTCTACCTCATGTGAAATCGTTGAATAAAAACGTTTTGTGTTTTTTTGGTGATATTAAGGAAATTTTATCAAAACTTTACATTTTCATTCAGCTTTTTGAATTCTATAAACTAGAATTTATTGTCTCCTCTCCTCTCCTTGTCTCCTCCTCTCCTTTCCTCCCCTCCTCTCCTCCTCTCCTCTCCTTGTCTCCTCTCCTCCTCTCCTCTCCTTGTCTCCTCTCCTCTCTCCTCTCCTTGTCTCCTCTCCTCCTCTCCTTGTCTCCTCTCCTCTCTCCTCCTCTCCTCTCCTTGCCTCCTCTCTCCTCTCTTCTCCTTGTCTCCTCTCCTCTCTCCTCTCCTCTCCTTGTCTCCTCTCCTTGTCTCCTCTCCTCCTCTCCTTGTCTCCTCTCCTCCTCTCCTCCTCTCCTTGTCTCCTCTCCTCTCTCCTCTCCTCCTCTCCTCTCCTCTCCTCTCCTCTCCTCCATGGTGGGACACACAAACCGCTCTCCAATTATAGTAGTGGGATTCTCATTTACATAAAAAATATATTGGATGGAAAACCAGCTTGGGTAAAGTATGTTCAATAAATGAAGACTGTCCTTGCAATGATAAAACAAAGTTTATTGGCGGAGGCATACAACCGCGAGAGGCGGTTATTTCTAGTTTCAGAATAAAAAGAGGCAGATTGGTTACTTGTGAAAAAGAGACAAACTTAACAGGCACAGCCAGAATGTACTGGCGTTTGGCTGGTGGCTGCTGGTAATATCTCACTCTGATGAGAGAGAGAAAGAATGTGTGTGTCTGTGTGTGTGTGTGTGTGTGTGTTTGTCTGTGTGTGTGTGTGTGTGTGCTTGTGTGCGTGCAGTGCTCAGTGGAGCTTTGTTTTGTTCTGCTCTTTGTAGATGGACAGATGTTCATTACAGGAAAGCAGGGCACAGCTGGGGGTGCGCGTGTGTGTGCATCTACATGTGTGTGTGTGTGCGTCAGAGGTATAATATGCTTCCCACATAATTTAGAATTAGCTTATTTCATACACATATTTTGCATCCTGTTTTGACAAAGATACAACATGATGCTGAACATGTGTGTGTGTTTGTGTTGGTGTGTACAGACAGCAGCTGGTGTGTAGTCAATAATACTGACTAATGATCCATCCATTCCCCACTGGGCAGCACTGAGGGAAACCGAACAGTTGAGACCAAATGAGAACAGCGCGACTGGAAACTGCTGTTTTATTAACCATGCACTGTATACAGGCCAGGAACCTTACAGGAATACTGCATCTTAAAACACTTCAACAAACTTCAACACTGTTCAAAAATAGCTTTTAGCGATGTGGCAGTGTGTGGGGTCCATTTTGTTGTTCGGTGGTGTATTTTTCTTATTCCTGTGCATAACTGGCCAACCCCAAAGTAAAAGAAAAACCATATCTGCCAAAGTCTGAATTCAGCAGCATTTGGCTGGTTGCTGGTGTTCATTTCCCAATCTGATTCAGTGATAAAACTAATCACAACTTGGTTGGGATTGATAAAGGTTTCACAGGTCCCCAAAATGTCCCAGATGACAGAATTTGTAAAGATTTTTATTCCAAAACTCTATATAGGCTACATCCATTTGGGACACAAAGTCATGACCTGGTTTCATCATGTAATCTAAAATATGGAAGATCCACTCTGTGAAATTGATGGTGGATTTCTCAATTTGGTACCAAACTCTTGAATGTTATGACCCTGGGATTGGATTGTGGTATCACAGAAGACAACCACAACACAAAAGAGTTTCAGCTGGTGAATGAAAGGTTGCCGTGTTGAGTGATCAGAGGAGGTTAATGACCATCATGCAGCAGTCTGTTAAAAGTGACTGCAGATTTAACTTGACCAAGCAGAAGACGTTTTACTGGCAAGGCAAGGCAGCTTTATTTGTATAGCACATTTCATACACTGAGGCAATTCAAAGTGCTTTACCTAATAAAAAATACAGTAAAGGTAAAAAAATGTACAATTAAAAAGTGCAAAAGTACAGACAAGAGGTCCACAAGATAAAAGACTTAAAAAGTAAACTAGTGCAGTTCAAATCAAGTGAAATCGAAAGATAAAAGAAAAGACAGTGCAAGAGGATTAGAAAAGTGAAAAGTGCATTAAAATCACATTTAAAAGAAAATAAAAAAGATATAAATAAATAAATATAACAGTGCAGATGAGTGTTGCCCTAGATTTCTTAAAAAGCTCTGGTGAACAGAAAAGTTTTAAGCCCTGATTTAAAAGATTGTAAAGTGGAGGCAGACCTCAGATCAGTTCTGGAAGTTTGTTCCAGGCATGAGGAGCATAAAATCAAAAAGCTGCTTCTCCATGCTTTGTTCTGACCCTGGGAACAGTAGGCAGACCAGCACCTGAAGACCTGAGGGGTCTGGAGGGTTCATAACATTGAAGGAGATCAGAAATGTATTTTTGGTCCTAAACCATTAAGCGCTTTATAAACATGCCACAGAATTATTTGGCACACAGGAAGCCAGTGCAGTGATCTCAGCACTGGACTGATGTGGTCCATGTTCTTAGTCCTGGTTCGAATCCTGGCAGCAGCATTCTGGATGAGCTACAGTTACACTGTTACAGTAGTCAAGCCTACTAAAAATAAATGCATGAACAAGTTTTCCAAGGTCCTGGGCAGTGTAGCTGCAGCAGTTTGTATCTGGGCGTTTCTGAGAGAGAGCTTTGGTGCCCAGTGAACCTTCCCTGGGCAAACAGAGGTCAAAATAGCTAGTAGAAACAATACACACACACACACACACACACACACACACACACACACACACACACACACACACACACACACACACACAGACTACAGTGTTATGTAATGATCAGGAATGGGAATTGGGTTTTATTTTTGCAGATGTGTAGGATGTTTGGTTTTGAGTCTCAGTTCAACCAGGTGTTGCAGTTTAAGAATGGCTCTTATTTTGGTATTTATGCAGTATATTTTTCTACAACTGCAATTATTATTAATTACGACCTGATGCTGAATTTCCATAATATTTACGTTTTTATTATCACAAGCCGTGGACGTCAAGAGGCAAATTCATGTCAGTCAGTCAGATGCATCAGTGCCTGTATCTGGGCGTTAGCAAACTGCATCATGGTCTAAGGCATTATTCAATGTATTTTCAAGGAAGTAAAAGATCTATATATGTGAAAATTGAAACATTAATCTTCTCCCACGTCTTCTTCATAGTGGAAGACTCTCACATTCTTCTTGTGTCGATGATTATCACAAATGTGCTGTTTCACTGTGCAGAATCTGCGTTCGTTCTAGCTCTGGGGTCAGTTTTCTGTGTGTGTGTGTCTGTGTGTGTGTGTGTGTGTGTGTTGGGGGTTGTCACCACAGCTCAATGAACTAAAAGGAAACACTGGGCTGCCGGCTCTCCAGCACCAGGCTGTAAAGTCCAGTAGTCATCCTCAGTTTTAGGACTTATGTCAATAGTATTGATTGGAGAGACAGAAGGAGGAACCTGGTGGATGAAAGACATAGAGGGAGAAAATGGAGAGATGGAAGGATAGAGTAAGTATAAAATGGGCAAAAGGAAGGAAAGAAGAAGTGAGAGAACAAACAGATGGAGGGAGGAGAATCGAGGGATGGAGCGAGGAGAATGAAGAGAGATGGAGTGATAAAAACAGACAGTGCCAAGTTATTGTGCTCTCTTTTACGTCTCATTGGTCACAGTGGGAATCGTCTGAAGGGAGGGGTGTGTGTGTGTGTGTGTCTGTGTGTGTGTCTGTGTGTGTGTCTGTGTGTGTGTGTGTGTGTGTGTGTGTGTGTGTCTCCCCGCTGCAGGCTGTTAGCCTTGCCTATTTGTGTAGCGTCTGTGACTGTTGAAATCCGAGCCCAGGAGATGTTTTGGTCTCACATACTGTATATTTACTGAAGATCCAGAAACTTGCCTATAGTTACAGTAGGTCTGCTCGGAGGTTGGTGTAGTAGGGCTGTCAATTTAACCAACTAATTTGAATATGAATTGAGTCAAACATTTGAATATTAATGGTAGAAATGTACGCAATATTGACACATGAAAGCAGGAATGAACAGACGATGCGTTCCAAACAGAAAGAGATTCTGTCTGTCTGGAGTTGGTTTTCTGCTGAGTCTGCCTTTCACTGAGAGGAATCCAAATATCTAGCAAGCATGTGTGCTGAAAACAAACCAGCAGGCTAGTAGAGGAGATCATGAGATATGAATGAGAAACGCTTTTGATTTGATTTTTTTGATGTTCGACTGAAATTCAAATATTGAAATTTGTTGTGATAGCCTTATCGCAGAGGCTGCTGTTTGCTGTCGGTGTAGGCTTGATGTTTGGTGCTTCCCCTGTATTCATTCATCAGTGGTGGGAAAATGTGACAAACGTGACATTTTTACACATATGTTTTACTCTTACATCTACTGTGAGAAAGTGAAACCATTTGGACTTTCAGTTTGGCTGGTTATTACTTAGCCTAAGGCCTAATCACATTCATTAATCATAATTATCTGTAGAACAAAATCATTTTACTGCACTTATCACATCTTAAAGCTGCACTAGGCAAGATATTTATGTAAAATGTTTCATTCTAAATTAAATAAAATACAATATATGCCAAATTCTATGATTATTACTTGTGCAACCTTATATTGTGTCTCTGCTGTCAGCACACTGCAGAAAGCTCTCACTGACTTAGTAATGCTGACAGGCAAAGAGAAGAACTGTTAGTGTGTGTAAAAGTGTAAAAAGACCTAACGCCATCTTAACACACTAGTAAAGATCAATAATTCACACACACACACACACACACACACACACACACACAGCCACCACCCTTAACCGACTCTACATTCAAGACATCTCTTCTTTTTCTTTCTGTGTGTGTGTGTGTGTGTGTGTGTGGGGCTGGGTGTGTGCACACAAATGCTTGAGCACCCTGTCAACCTCTGTTTAAATTCCTGTTCCTCTCTCTATCCTCCAGGCTTTCACTTCAACTGTGAAGGTGTGTGTGTTTGTGTGTGTGTGTGTGTGTGTGTGTGTGTGTGTGCGTGTGTGTTCAGAAGCACTGTAGGGGTCCTCCTGATGCAGGGTGACAGCAGGGACCCTGGCCCATTTCTGTCAATCTCTCTCTCACTCTCTCTCACACACACACACACACACACACACACACACACACACACACACACACACACACACACACACACACACACACACACACACACACACACACACACACACCACCTGAGTCAGACACAAATAAGAGCACACTGAAATGCGGGAACTGCTACTGTAGCTACACACACAGATAGAGCTGCAACGATTAATCGATTAGTTGTCAACTATTAAATGAATTGCCAACTATTTTGATAATCGATTAATCGGTTTGAGTAATTTTTTAAGAAAAATAAGTCAAAATTCTCTGATTCCAGCTTCTTAAATGTGAATATTTTCTGGTTTCTTTACTCCTCTATGACAGTAAACTGAATATCTTTGGGTTGTGGACAAAACAAGACATTTGAGGACGTCATCTTGGGCTTTGGGAAACACTGATCCACATTTTTCACCATTTTCTGACATTTTATAGACCAAACAACTAATCGATTAATCGAGAAAATAATCGACAGATCAATCGACAATGAAAATATTCATTCGTTGCAGCCCTACACACAGAGGAAACACACAAAGGCAGACAGACATCAGCAGTAGTCTTTTGGTTCAAGCAATGACAACGTAATCCAACCAATCACAGTAAACCAACTCAAAACGCAAGGGATTATGGGTAGAAGGAGACGGATGTTGACATCTGATAGCCGGCAGTTCCTCATGCTTGTAAAGCCTAGCAGAACAAAATGAAGTCTGGACTGATGCTCATATTCAGCCATTTCTTCATGTGTTCTTAACTGGTATGAACACCACAGAAGAAGAGCCAGAGAAGTCCATCATGTTAGAGATAAAGTTACAGAGACTGGAATCAGATTTGCTTTGACCCAATAAAGAAGCTACTTGTGAGTCCATGTGACTTTAGTTTACACGTGCCAGTTCAGTTTTAATTGGACAGTGTGAACCTAAGTTAACAAAATACAGAAATACCACAAAGTGAAGTTTCCCACTGTGGCTCAGACTGAAAGAAATGAGCCGCAGGTGTGATCACAGGCTGAGAGCCTGAAGCAGAGCGAGGCTGAAGGAGAGCATTACCTGCTCAGCAAAAAGACTTCCATGAATAAAAGTGAGAGGAAGCCTAGATGTGAGACTCAGGTGTGGAAGCACATACACGCTAATTCAGTCTCACACACACACACACACACTAACACCCCACCTGAGACACAGACCATATGCTGTCACACTCTTTACGCCGTGTTAATTCTTTCCGGTCTGTTTGTTCCTGTGAATGGCCACGTACTATCTGACTGGCCACTCCCAACAAGACAGCATCTCATTGGCTGCTGGCTCAGTGACACAGGAGCTCATTGGTTCATGCTCACTTTGGTGGGATGTGATTATTCACCCCACACACACACACACACACACACACTCACACACGCACAATACTTTGATAATCCCTGGGGTACAGACGAATCACTCCTATTGGTTAATCCCGGTCAGGTGGGAGGTGAATCTGTGCTGTGACTGGTTAATCCGGGGCAGAGTGGTGGGCGGGGCTTGGGGAGGTGTTAAATCAGTGTGGTGTCAGGCGTGTCGTCGTCGTGGCAAAGCAGGGTTGCTACGGCAATAGCGGCCATCTGGTGACTTATAGGGCTTTAGAGAGGGACTAGTAATGGCTGCCACACACACACACACACACACATAGATGACTACTTCCAATGATTGAAATGATTGTATTTCATCTTAGTTGATTTCACATTTCTTCCAAAAGAAAGTAGTTTATTTTGGCATCGTTACATTCTGCTGTATGAGACAAGTTTACCTGCATCTCTTTGTGTATTGTGTGTTGAACAGCCAATATCTTACATGCATTTACATAGCAGTAATATAGCGGGAATATCATGGAATTTTGAGGTGTTTTCCAGACAGGGAGACTCAGGGAATTTGATAAATTGTCTTTGGGGAAGTCTTTGGGGAAGTTTTTATAAATGGGCCACTTGACAGGAATATATCAGAATGGATTTCAGTTATCGTCAAAACAAGATTGACAAACCAGCAAGGAAGAACATTAAAGAAAGTAAAGAAAAGAACAGTAAAGAACGTCCTCGAGGGTATTATGGATTTTACATACTGCTACCAAGTCATGTGTGCTGACTGAACAGTTTTCTCCAAAGTAGCATACAGACATGAGGATCGAAAAACAGGAGAAAAGCTGAAAGATCACTAACCGGCTCTCTGGTTTGGCACATTTGGACTCACTAAGTTTATTGGACAGAGTTTTGATAACCTGCCGTCCCACGAGGGTAGAGATTTTTGCAGCAG
>NW_027283538.1:0-57656 GCF_046629955.1 Centroberyx affinis | reverse complement strand
TTCACTTTTTTTTTTCATATTCCCACATCCTGCATATACTGATTTTTTATCATGCTTCAACTTATTTCATACTACATATATTTCATATTTTTCTTATTTTTTTAATTTTCATATCGTACATATTGTGCATTCATTCCTCAGTCTCAGTAAAATTTGCTGTTATTTTGCACATCCTAATTGCCAGTTGTGTATGTTTATATAACTTTATATTCCTACTCATATACTGTTTTCTTTGCTGTATCCTATTATTATTTGCTACTGCTGCCATGACCCACCTTCCCCGTCACTGAAGAGTCCTTTTATCTTAAACCACACACACACACTCCCACACACAGGTCTTTCTAGACACCCACACACACTCCCTGCCAACACACCAAACAGAAACCCAACCATCCACCTATAGACACACCCATAGACAAGTGCCCCCCCCCGCCCCAACCCATTAATCCATTAACCCGTCAACCCGACAGCGATGTGGTCTTACCGGTTTGAGTTCCTCCCGGTTGACCTTGCGGCGGTAGAGCAGCAGGGCGGTGATGGTGTTTCCCGCCCTGGCCGCCTGAACCGGGGTCGGGGTTACGTACAGGAAGTCCTGGAGGGGGGGGTCAGGAGGGTCAGGAGGGTCATAAATACCAACACTTAAAACAAGAACAACGCACATGATACATACATATGTATAGTGTAATTACAAACAAGGAAAGACTCTCTAGATCTCTGCTTTTAGCGTTATGAAGGTGGAAGGACAGAGGAAGGACAAGCGGAAGAAGAATACAAAATTAGATTATTGCCTTTTCTCAGGGGAAGCAAGAAGGGTACTTTTAAAGGAAAGAAGGAACATAAAAAGGGAGGAAAGAAGGAAAGAAGGTTGGAATGAAGGAGGGTAGGAAGGGAGGAAGCAAGCAAGGAAGGAGGCAAAGAATAAGAAGTAGAAAAGGTAGAAGGAGTTAGGGTTGGCGGGATCGTCTCCTTGTAACGGTCTCTACACCGCTAGCAGGGGAAAACACTGGTAGTTGAACATCTAAGATTTAGGTTTGCAAATTATAAAAAAAAGACAAGAGAAAAGAAAAGAAATCCAAACTGGGTGTGATAAAGAAACCCTGAAACCTCAAATTCAGACAAAAACCTTTCCCAAATGTTCCATTTAAAACTAGAAAAGATTAGATTTACCCTAAGGGGGAAAAAGGCTGAGTTCAGTAAAACGTGGACCCCATTTACATCTTATTTCACTACTGTTACTGGGATATCAAATTGGAATGACTCATAGTGCTCTCTTTACGTAGTAATGCAAGAACGAGTGGATCACTGTGTGTAGCTGTATGTATGATTCCATTCTCTTTTTTTTTTTTTTTTTTTCCTCTAGTTATACATCTTTGTGTAATTTCCTTTATTATTGCCATTGTTATTATTTTTTTTTTAGTCAGTAGTGGACAGTTGTAGCCTACTGGGATGGGACTGGGGGTAGGACTGGGTGGTGGGGTGGATTGGGAGGATGAGTAGGAGAGACCAGGGGGTTGGGAAAGGGGAGGGCGGTTTTATATTTTGTATATTATATGATGATCTTGTATTATGTATACCAGAACCTTTTGAAAATTCAATAAAGAGATGTTTAAAAAAAAAAAAAACCTTTCCCAAATTCTTGGGAAAACAGATACGACACATTTTGTGTGGCATTTTTTTTTTTTGGGTGGATTTGGATATTTCAGAAATTTTTAGATTGGCTGTCTGAGGTTTTTCTAAGCAGTGAAAAACTGTGAAAAGATGTGTGGTTACCATGCCATAGTAGTTACTGTTGACCATGATGGGACCTCGGCTCCTGAGGTAGATATACTCCTCCCACCAGTCACTCACCTGGAACAAAAACAAGATGAGATTCATTATTAGTTACTGAATCCTGATGATATTCGTTTTTATACAGTGGAAAATGCTCAGGGCGTGGACATTTATTTATATAAAAATGTTGCGGATTATTACTTTAAGATGTCAAGCTATCTCTTTAAGGTTTACAGATAAAGGTTAGGGAATGAATGTAATGTGTGTGTGTGTGTGTGTGCATGACTACACTTACGTAGTTGGTGGCCCACAGAGCTTTAAGTTTCAGGTAGCGTTGGAGGCGGTTCCCCAGACTAGACTCAAACTGATTGGTCAGTTCAGTCATCCGCTCGAACCCGGATCAGTCAGCAACGGGCGCACCGACTCCAGATACTGTGAGAGAGAGAGAGAGAGAGAGAGAGAGAGAGAGAGAGAGAGAGAGAGAGAGAGAGAGAGAGAGAGAGAGAGAGAGAGAGAGAGAGAGAGAGAGAGAGAGAGAGAGAGAGAGAGAGAGAGAGAGAGAGAGAGAGAGAGAGAGAGAGAGAGAGAGAGAGAGAGAGAGAGAGAGAGAGAGAGAGAGAGAGAGAGAGAGAGAGACTTAACTCACTACTCGTCGAAAAGTTTCTAAATCTGATTTAGCGGTTTATGGAATTATGTTGGGAATTTCTGTTCTGCTTTTTCATTCCTGTATTAGATCAACACTAACATCATATGTGAAGAAAACTGAAGTGAAGATGAGTGGGTCACATTTGTGTCTTTTGCATGCAAGTGTGCAAGCATCCTCCTGTACATGTGTGTGTGTGTGTGGGTGTGTGTGTATGCTCACCCTGGTCAGTGTGTCCTTAATGGCGGGGACAGGCAGGTGAGGCAGAGAGGTCTGGTAGCTGTACAACAGAGGCTTCCTGCCTGACAACAACCTCACAGAGTCTGATGAGAGAGAGGGGGAGAGAGAGAGAGAGAGAGATTTGAGTTTAACAAGACCTTTATTAGACAATGTACAAACATCCAACCCCTCAGTCAGCAAAAGAAAAACAAAGCAAACAAGACATTCACAAACCCAAAACACTGACACCCTGGTAAAACTAACCCCAAGTGCATTGACCAAAGAGCTAAGCACGCTGAGCCTGAGTCTGAGCCTGTCACAGTCTCTGAAGTCAAACCCAACGCCCCCCCCCTGTGCCTTAATGTCCAGCAGGTCTGCCAGCATGGCCTCTTTAGATTTGAGAGCCTTTAAATACTCTCTATCTCCAGTGGCTCCATTAAGAGCTTGGAGTGCCACAATATCTGTCTCTATGGATGTAATAGACCTGGCAATCTCTCTAGACACATTAAAAGTGAGAGAGAGAGTAGAGAATTAGAGAGATTAGATTCAATTTAATACTGTGATTTAGTGTCACTGGAATTGAATACTACAAAGGATTAATCTGAATAGCACTACACACGGGAGGCAGGACACTCATAAAACAAGAGGAAAACTTTTGCATTAAATAAACTATGAAGTGACTGAGTGGATGAATCACACTCATCCAGAGAGAGAGAGAGAGAGACACTTGTGACATTTTTTAATGCTGATGTGGAGTGAAACCTGCGAAAATTAACAGAAGCCTTAGGTATATAAAAACTTGCAACACTCTGCTATTTGATAAGATAATAACAAGTATAACTGGTCAAAGTATAAGTCTCTTTTGGTTTTACTCTTCCTCAAATCACCCTCGGTTATTACCCACAACATCAACCACAACAAGAACATTTTCCACAACTGACCTGACTGCTTCTAAGGCCAAACTGCATCCCCAAAGGTAAACCAAACACTTATCGGTGCTATGTGGAGCATGTCGTGTTTATCAAAATTAAGACCACACTTGTCCGCTTCCCTGCTTGTTTTGAAGAGCAAGAAGAAGAACTGATAACAGCCAATAGGCATTCTACATGCAATGCATGCATATGCAACTATGCGTTTAGAATAGTGGAACTGGAATAAAGCTGTGTATTGCTTGCAAAGTAAACAGTTCCCGTTTTGTGCCGTAAAGCAATCCAGCAGACTTCCCATCCAATCCGACCCCGTGGCTCACAATGTAAAATGAAGAGTAGAGGCCGGTAGAGGCTGCCAGTCTTCTAGGCGATGGTCTCATTTGTTTATACTAATGCCTTAAAGTAATGTAGTAATGATTTGTTAATGTTAAAATGCTACACATAGCACCTTTAAAAAGGGGAGATCCAACACAGCCTCTGCAAAGCGGCCACAGGAGGGAGCCGTGATATCTAGTAAAAGCAGGCCTTACCACCCAGACTTTGGTGGTGGTGGACACCCGGCCGTGCTGCTCGAACATCCACTGGTGGTAGGAGAGGAGCAGCTTGAGGCAGAACCGGAGCGTCAGGATGAGAGAGAGCCACAGCAGCGTGCTGAAGACCAGCGCCGACACCATGGTCTGACCCTGGGCACTGAGGGAGACGTGGAGGCTGGGAGAGAGAGGGAGGGAATATATTTGTATGTAAATACAACAGGGTATCTGCAGGTTCAGAAAGCCAGATTCAAGACTTCTAAAGACCTTCTTAAGGCTACCTGGAATTGGACTGAAGACAACTTTAAAAAACAAAATAAAGAAAAAAGAAAGAGTATTACAAGACTTTTGACCTGTGCATACCCGGTAAAACAGATTACAAAAAAGATAGTAAATCTGTCCCAAGTTGTGTTCCATTAGATCCAGCAGAGGACCGTTGACAGATGCCGTACACAGTGATGAGATCAGGAGGACAAAAATAGCAGGAAGACAGTAATCTATAATTGGAAATGAATGGGATCTGTGTCCAAAATAACTGAAAAGAAAATCACATCGTTGTGGTTACATCTGCAGCTCATTTCAACATTTCACTGTAAGATCCTACACAGCAGCAGACACCATGGAGGTGCCACAGCAACATCTGTTGGTCCAAAGAGGAAGTGCATCTGAGATGACACTCAAGAGTCATACAAAAGAAAGTATGACAAATATGAATTACAGCATTTTGAGGGTATGCAAAGTAACAGCAGTAGAACACACTGAGACAAATATAAAAGGAAACGATAAGAAAATGTATTTAAAAAAAAAGATCAACACATAAGCAATATATACAAATGAGAACGATAAGAGAATATCATATAATATAGAAGATACAACAATATAAGGTATGTGATACATGATATGATATGATATGATATGATATGATATGATATGATATGATATGATATGATATGATATGACAAACACAGCATGACGTGCCATGAAAAAATCTATTTGCAATTAGTCATTTCAGAATGAATATTATCAGGGTGGAATAGGTCAGGAGGAGGGTGTGTGTGTGTGTGTGTGTGTGTGTGTGTGTGTGTGTGTGTGTGTGTGTGTGTGTGAATCAGCTACGCCTGTAGGGAGCCTAAACCACAGTCATTGCATCAAACATATTGTGGTAGGAAAGTAGGTGAGAGGTCAAGTGGCACCACACCTACTGTGATCCACAATGACACAATGACACATCAGCATTATAACATATGGAGTTCTGTAAGTTTGGATCTAATAATAATCTCCCCACTAGGGTCAGGACTGCAGACTAGGTAGGAATTCAGAATACTGTATTTAACATGAAAGAAATTGAAAATCATACTTCAGGTCTGTAAACCTATAAAGATTCCTTCCTATAGTTCTTGAATAAATAAACAGTTGGTAATTTCAAGAGGGGTTTGTAAAATTTCCTCTGAATTGCCAACTATTTTTTTTAGAAGCATGGTGGTCATATGTACAAGTTTAAAAAAAGAATATGTCATTTTGAGTTTTGAAGTGTTTTTTAGCTGATTTTGTGCTTGGTGTATTTGATGCAGCTGGTATACAGCGTCACAGAGAGAATGCAAGAATGTGTCAACAATGATGGGAAATCATTTTCATGTTGAATTATTTTGTTAAAATGACTACGTGAGTTAAAAATGACAGCAACAAGAAAAAGTCAGAGCGCTTTGCTTTGATTTCTGATATGGCCCACATGGCTCTTGGTATCAGATTTTAGTGTGAAGGAGATTCTCTGACAGCTCTGCCCTGTTTAACCTGATACTGGTGTGATATCTTATACCAGTACAGGCCTCAGTGCAGCCTGACACAACAGTCACTCTATCTTCCATCAAACACTGACACCTCATCTCTTCGAGCTATGCCTTATCTCACACTATCTCAATACAGCCTCTTCTACCCTCATCAAAACCTTGCATCTCCAAAATGTCAACTTGTAATCTGTCAGTTGTGGTTAAAACAGTCACCAAATTTGGCGTTGCAAGGTTTTCACATGACAATAGATAATGTTGCTGTATCTTAGCTTTGAAGCCCAGCCTAGAGTCAAAACATTTTACAAGTTCATCTAGCTCTAAGTCACAGCACCCATCTAATGGTAATAACAAATATTCCTCCTGGTCCTTAGAAACGTGTGTGTGTGTGTGTGTGTGTGTGCACTTCTGAGGTACATGCCACTTTCTCTTGGTGATTAAGGTGTGTGTGTGTGTGTGTACCTTAGCGGCAGGTGTTGCTGTATCTTGGCAATGAGCCCCATGCTGGGGTCCGAGCGCATGTACATGGTGGCCAGGATCGCTATGACGACAAAGAGCCAGGAGGAGGGGCTGGCGGGGTACACGCCCTTAATCACCCTGTTCTGTTACCACAGAAGAAGAAGAAGAAGCAACAAGCACTGTGATTAGTAACACAGAAAGGAATGTGTGGGACTCTTATTAGAAAAACATCTTATGGAATAACACAGCTAAAGACACACACCTATGCACACACACACACACAGATAATCACAGCTGCATCCTCTGTCACCCCAGAAGAGGGAACACTACATGTCAGTACATGTTAGGGAAGGCTCATCATTGCCAACCAATACAGATGGGAATTCCTTCTGTAAACAGAGCCTTCACATACCTCCTGCAACAGATCATACACACACACACACACAAACCGCCAATTCTGAACCTTTACTTGTCTCTTTCAAGAGTGAACTGACCCTGATTCCAGACAACAAACGAACCCCTAACCCTTCAAATAACCATTCTTCTATAAAGGTCCAGAAAACAGGTCAACATCCCAATTATTAGAAACCCAAATAATGGCTAGGATATGTCGAAACCAGTAAAAATACTAAATTTTCTGCTATTAAACTCCATTGTAGCTGCATTGGAATATCTCAATTTGACATCGCATTGTCTACACTTGGCCAGTTATCCTCAGGAATAATAAAAATACACCACCAAACAACAAAATGGACCCAGAAATGCAAGCTACATCACCAATAACTTCTTTTTAACAGTGTAAAAGTGTTTTAGGGTGGATTTTGATTTCATCATGGCCAGGCAGCATGACTAAGCATAACTCACACCTCCCCTCACTGCACAGGAAGGCTCAGCCCTGCCTGTTCCTCACTGGCAAACCTATGTAATGAACAGCCTTCAAAACCTGTAAGTGGTTGACTTGAAGCAAAGTTGAGTCATCTCGACATCACTGACCGGGAAAGAACGTGAACAGAATGCCCAAAAGGTAAAAGCTAAAATGTGAGGAGATGGTAGAACACACACACACACATACATACACAGCACGCACACACACACACACACACACACGCCGGTCTCCCATCAGCCTTACCCTCATGCGGCTGACGCGTTTCTTCCAGGATCGCACTCCAGACAGGTAGATCTGGTTGAGGGCCTGGTAGGACAGCTGCAGGTCGATGCCCTCCGGCGTTATGGTGAACTGGAACGCCACCGCCTGGTGGGCCTCCGCCATCGCTATGGAAACACAAACAAATGAAGAACATGTAAAGTCAAGTGTAAACAACAGCGTCATCTCTGGTATTAATATAAATCTGTTAGGGTTCAGACTTGTAATCCAGTTTTACTTGACCAATCCCTGTTTGTAGAAGTGTAGAGCCTGAAAATGTTCATTACCTCACAAGAAAAATAGCATCCATCACAAAGAACAATCAATAAATTCATATATTACGATTTCAAAATTATTTACGACCCCCTGACCCCAAAATCCAGATTATACTGATTCTAAATTGTTGTAATTAAAACATATAACATCATAAATGAGATTTACAGTTAGCTTCGTGACACAGTACAATGCTCAGTGTGTTACATCTGCATTTATAAGCCAGCAGCTCAGTGTGTTTGCTGGCCTGCTTGTGTGAACGCTCTGTGTGACAATAATTCAGTAATTTAATGATTCGGTGGAATGTTGTTGTTCCACTGACGCCTGCTGCAGCACCAAAAGCACTGAGGAATAACCATTCTGCACATAGACATAGTACGCTTTTCTATGTAGAGTCCACTGTCTATTGTACAGTGTATGTAATATGAAAAACAAAGATGGATAATTTTAGTAATTTCTAACTCATCTAGTCATTTGAACAAAATAATACAACGTTCTATAGCCTGTAAATACTATGTGTCAATATGTTCTTATATCACAGTGTGAATTGTCAATAGGTTCATCGAGGTCACCGCGACAAATTCCTGTACATTTACTGTGCTCTGCAAATAAAGCAATGCTGATTCTTACTAGAGAAGTCTATACGCTGTGCAGAGATCATGCTCAAACAAATGGAAATTCATAAAAATCGAGAAATATTACTGTGAAAAGAGCAGTACTATCACAGGCAGTTCGGCACTGGGAACACGGTGCTGCCTGTGTTTGACATGGAGTGCCTTGCCTGGGCGACCTGCTGTTTAGCTACCGGTCAATGGCTGTCTAGGCATTCTGAATAATTCAACACTTCTGCCATCATCATGGAGAATGCAAGTCTATTAGTTCACTAATTGGAAAGCAGATAAAACAAATATCACAGAATGGCGACAAGAGGCAAACCACCGGACCAGGACGTGCTCTGTTCTTGTTTGAAGCTGCACTAGGCAAGACCTTTATGTAAATACACACCTGTGTTATCAGCCTAAGTGTGCGTTCAGACAGTTAAACATGATCAACAAGTCACCAGCCGTCCATTTATTTCTTATAGAGAGCTGAGCGATCAGGGAAACTCTGGTTATAAGGCATCAACAGCCATTCAGATTTGCATGGTTCCTTGTTTCCCTACAGATGTGATAAATGTCCAAAATTCAACCAGATAGCTCTCGTTGCCATTTGGGGCCACTTACATGTTAGGTTGCCTTAAAGTAGCTTCCAATAAACTTAACAAACTTATCCCGATCTCAATCAGCACAGCAGAATAGCTGTCCATTAGAGGCTTAACAGAGTGGATCTCAAATCTACTACGCAGACGGTTGCGTAGGGTCGCAACATGAAAAAAAAAAAAAAATTCTATGGTAGAAATTAGGGCCGAATGATTTTGAAAAAATATCTAATTGCGATTATTTTGACTAATATATTGCAATTGTGGTATGATTCGCGATATTAGAGTGACTGATCATTTTTACATCATTATTCTCATTTTCATTGAAAAAAATGATTATGGTGTGATTTTTGCAGGGATCTGTACCAAACAAAGATGTTTTCTTAAGTCTGTAGAATATGACAGTGGTGACAGTGACATTAGGGCCATGGACCCCCATTAGATGCGATTTTGTCCATCGGACCCAAATCTGAATCTTTTTATTGTTAGATATGATTTTGTCCAGAACTCCATGACTATCTGTATTGTAGGGAGAGAGATAACAGTGAAACATCAAAATGGTCAGTCTCCTACATTTTATAATTGTTCTTGTAAATGAAATAATGAAGTTTAACGATTCATCAATTTTCTGGGGACCCCCTGGGATGCCTTCAAGGACCCCTGGTGGTCCCCGGACCCCACATTGAGAACCACTGGAATATGATGTGTAGGCCAGGACATCTCTGCAGCACGACAATATTTAATTTAAAATGCTATTTTGACACACATTTCGCCTTTAACAAATATTGCGCCTCCTGCGATTTGAGAATTGCAGTAGGCCATATTGCGATTTCGATAAAATTTCGATTAACTGCTCAGCCCTAGTAGAAATATACTGTATTACACTGCCTCTAATCTAAAGAACATAGTTGAGCCTGTAGTCTTCCACTAACAAAGCAAGTGAAATAACCTGCTGAGCGGCTTGTGACTGGCAGGGCGAATCCCTGGCCAGCTGAGAAAAAGCTGGGTAGGGAAAGTGAATGACAAACTCTCTCCTTCAGCGACAACAGTTAAGGTGCTCAATGGCTGGGTGAAGGGTGCACCCAACCTTCAGGTTTCACTGTGTGTAACTGGGTGAGTGAGAAGCAGTGCGTTGCCAAAAAAGAACATACATACTCAGTGAACCTTCCCTAGATGAATAAAAGGGAAAGTAATCGCTTCATCTTTAGGGGTCAAGGGATGCAAACGTTGAGATCCACTGAACTAGCATACCTGTATACTCCATGCTTAGTAGAAACCAAGTTGTGATATCCCCAGCATTTAACAATTTAATATTTTCTAATCATATAATACTTTCGAATAACTGCAGAATAAAATCTAGGACTACAAACCCACAAAAAAAACAGACAGTGAATTATGTAAAACACAAACTAGGGCACCATGGCAGCTGCAGAGATGGCACAATTAGAAGTAAAGAAGTGTGCCAAATTAAAGACAGGTTATGCTGCATTCATGTGCAATGGGATAGACCGTAGGTACGAGCTTCCTACTTCAAAATACTGTTACATCAGCTTTTAGGTCACACATGCTACTTGGGAACGCAGGTTTTGCTGATGGACCCCAATTTCTGATGTCACCAACGAGAAAATATCTGCCGTCAAGTGTGCCAAAAATCCTGAATAACTAACCGAAGTGCATGGGTGTTAAGTGACGCCCTCAAACAAGTCTGAAAGCGTGAACTCGTCGAACTCGTAGCTTTAGGAAATGGAAACTTCTGTCTGTGCAGTTGATAACATCTACAAATCAACTTCCTGATAGCTTGGCTTTGCCTTGCGGTAAAGTAGCCTAACCCATGAGTGCATACTTGGATATAGATTACTCATATCTCTTCTGACCTCAACCATTTGAAAAATGCTTAGAAAGGAAATTGCATGACTAACATTCGAGGCACAGTGGTGTCAGACCTGACACAATAGTTTCTTAAACTAAGGGTTATGACCTAAAACAGGTAATAGCCTTACTGATGGCTCTCCACATGATAGATTATCTTGTAGCCAGCCTGGGTCTCAGGGCCAGACACAAAATTTGCCAAAGTCTAGATGCAAGAAAAGAAAAGAAAAGGCTAGAAAAGTGTTGTGGATCGTTATATATAGGGATATTAAATGTTTGTTTTATTCCTTGTGAAAGATGACAAACTTGTTTTATCTCTAGGTTTCTCATTTGGGTCCTGGATTGCGTTTAATTTAAAGTTTATTAGTAAATTTAAACTTCCATTCACATTCAGCCTTGAACGCCAGACGGCAATGCGTTATCTTCCTGATGTGGCTGCTTCCCTATGTAGAGTAAGGCTGCTATAAACAGAAACCATCACACACATTCCACAATGATCACAGAACTCTCTAGAAACTGGCTGTTAGCTAGGTGTGTGTGTGTGTGTGAGTGAGAGAGTGAATGAGCGAGAGAGAGAGAGAAAATGACAGGAGAAGACACTGGAAATTCTATGCTGTTAAGATGAAGAGTTATGCAGTCATATGAATGGGGAAGTGTGGCACATGGTGCATGACAACTGCTCAGTTACACACACACACACACGACATGATGGAAAGTAGGTCAACATATAATCCCTGTATGGTTGTGTGCAAGAGTGTGTGTGTGTGTGTGTGTGTATCTCTGCACACATCCTGCCCTTCTCCTGGAATGACGGGAATTGTCACACAACAGTGTTAATTTGTGGCAGTTAGCTTTACTCCTGGTGTGTGTGTGTGTGTGTGTGTGTGTGTGTGTGTGTGTGTGTGTGTGTGTGTGTGTGTTGCATAAAGGTTAACTGTGTATGCCGACCTCTGTCTCTTCCCCTTTTCTCTGTCCAGCCGAGCGATTGATTGGTGCATATTTCTCCCTTCACTCTGGCTGTCACTCGCTTCCTACGGCCATTTCACTGTCACTTGTGTGTGTGTGTGTGTGTGTGTGTTTGTATGTGAGTAAGTGAGTGAGTGAGAGAGAGAGAGAGAGAGAGAGGAGTGACAGAGAGAGAGAGAGAGAATGAGGGGAGGAGGAAAAGAGGTGGGCATGCAAACTACTTCACAGTTTGTGCAGTTGCTGACGTTTTAGCTATGATAGACACTCACACACACACTTGCACTTCTATCCTTATAAGGACCTCCCATTGATTTCATTCATTCTCTGACCTTAACCTCTCTGCTACATGCTGAACCATAACCCATACCCCAATCTAAACCCCCTTATTCTAACCTTAACCTAAAACCCAAGTCCTAATCTGAAACTAGCCCCTTGTAGAAGTGAGGACCGGCCAAAACAAACTCACCTCGCAAAAATGTCCTCAAAAAAAAGTAAGGTCTAAAACTCAAACTGGTTCTCACAAAGATAGAAGTGCCAGACACACAACACACACACACACAAACACAAACAAACGAGGTATTGAGAGCAGGGAGAGAGGGACTATTGTGGTGCGTCGCAGTCTTCCATGCTGTGTGGAGGCCAAGCCTGACTCCCTCACCAGAGGCGGCCATTTTTTATGACAGCAGCAAGCCACATCCAACAACGTAGTTAGTGACTCTACCGCTTTTATAATGGGAAGGGTTCCATTCCAAAACACTGTATGTCCACACTGGAAAATTAACTGCTACGTAGAAAGCATTACTCAAGATTTCAAAAATGCATTCCATAGTGAGTTGTCAACTTTTTGTATTACTTAGACTTTTTTGTATTCATTGTTACTGTGTATGTACAGTATGCAGCTACAACCCTGAAAGTAAGTATGCATGTACTGTATGTATTGTCACATCAGTACACATAATACAAAAGCTATAGCTGTATGGCTGACTGACAAGCTGACTGATTTATGATTGGCTGTTATAGTTTAGTTCCTGGTAGAGCAACCAGTACAGTAGAAAGACAGTTTACTGTCACAGTAACCTACATTTGGACACGTCTCTCTCTCTCTCTCTCTCCCACTCACTCTCTCACCCACCTGTGCAGCTTTACAAGTCCATTTACTTTTGAAAGCAAGACAGACAAGTTATGAGGACAACCCCACTCAGCTATAAATGGGCGTTTGGTTTTCTAAAGGGTTTTGAAAATCCCGCACAGCAGGTTGGACCTGACGGAGAGCGGAGAAGCGTGCCGGTGTTACACCGAATTTGGTAACCCATCAGATTCTGTGACCCGCCCTGATATTCTTACCCTAACCCCAACCATCTCACTCCTCGTGCCTGAACCTAACCAACCTAACCGACACTGCAGGTCACAGAATCTGATGCGGTAGAACACCGGGAAGAAAACTGGCTGTTACACAAACCTTCATTCATTCAAGGAATAGTGCGCAGACGCGGGAAGAAACCCAACGCGCGCGCATGGATACACACATACACACCCACAACCTCCCACACGCTAGTGTAACGTGTAACGCTTTATGCAGGCTCTAATTAAAGATAAGCGCCCGCACTAGTAGGAATTAAAGCATTAATTATACAAACTTTGGCTCTTGTTTTAACAGAGGACGAAGAAAATAGCCTGCAATGTGGCTGTGGTAGTCAATTCGTTTATAGTACTCGTACTCAATAGTATTTTATCTTCTATATTATCTCAAGAGCCGATATTAGCATTTGAAATTTACTTGCTGTGATATTTCTACAGCATCCTCGAGCACGTTTAGGCTATTTCTCACACTGTCTAGGCTCGCATATCGGTTAGCAAGATAAAAATGAACTCATAATGTATTTAATAGCCAAAGTTTAATGGTTTGAATGGTTGCCACTGCCAGTTCTTTTAAGCTAATAATCCAGTGATGCAACCAGGCTGGTATCCATCACTTTCACCCCCTCACCTCCGCCCTCCCTCTCTGGATGGAAAGCAACACCCACAGCGGCAACGACAACCAAAACAAGCCAGCATTTTAACACAAACACACAGACATATTTGCGTTAAAGGAAAGTGTGATAACCTATGCGTAGTACTGTATAATATAGCCTCTACATTCAACACAGTGGTCCATTCATGCGTTCAGCATCTCCCACCCATCTCCCAACGCACAAAAGCCGACAGAAAAAGGACTGGAGATATACAAAACCGAGCAAAATACAAGCAAGAGCCGGGTGAGAGTCGATTTAAAAAATTACCTGAATTGTGTTTGGAGGAGTTTTCTCGGCGAGAAGGTTCAGAGAGGACTGAAACGTCTGTTTTTACCCCTCCCTTCTTAACAAACCTGCACAACAGAGTGCACAGTGAGTGTGGGCAGTGCCTCGAGAAACAAGGCAATCACGGCCAGAGAGCGAAGATCGTTTATGTTTGCGAAGATGAATCACGCAGTAGCTAAGAAAAAATGCCCTGCAAAAGTGGGCGTTAGCCTTCACGCACGCGCTGTCCTCTTGTATGTAAATCATAGCACTGGATGTTCACATTACTTTCAGCCTTGGATGTAATTTGGTCAAAATTAACTTTAGATGTTTTTAATGGGAGATATTTGCAACAATAGGCTTTATCCCACAATTTTTCCATTAACAGCAATACACTGAGGGTTGATTCTGGTGACATTTGTAATACCTGAAAAAGGGGGAGAATGTTTTTGTTGTTTTATTATTATTAATTGTTTTCTTCTTATTTTTGTTTTAATTCTTTCTGGAAAGGGAGAGAGGGCAATATGAAAAGTTGTGTTCCAAAATTAGATAACATTAAAAAAAAAAAAAAAGCAAAAAAAACAATGTAAAATTAGTTTTAACTTCTTCTACCTTGCTATATACAGAGATATGCAAAGCTTATCTGGGTGCTTTTGGGAAGCAGAGTGAGAGCTCGTTGTTTTTCCCTCCTCTCTGCAGAAAAGTATCAGTGACGTCAGCCACGGAGAGACGCCCATCTCTGACACATGGCAGGCTGGGAAAGTGTCTGGAGCAGCATGTACATATCGTCACCATACAGTACAATAATTTTGATGAATTATCTATAGCTTAATTTTTTGTACCTAGATACATGCTTCAACCTCATTGGGTCATTTTTTGTTCTATTTCCATAGCTTGAACATTATTGGGTAGCATGATTGCAAACATCCCTATTTCTCATCCTTATTTCCCTATTTCACCTTTGACCTACTTATCTTCTCCAAACCCCAACTTCCACAATGAGACTAGTTTAAGTAAAAATGAACAAAAAATGACACATAGATCCAAGACCTAACCTTTAATCATCCTTTTTAGTTACAAACCCATCCCATTTTAACCCTAAAATCTCTACTATGAAAAGAGATACGGTGTTCCTATTATGAATTCTAGGAGGATTCAGTAAAAATATCACAGCAAAACTATAAGTCCCCATAGGAATATTATAGTGTACTGATGGGACGATGTGCTTATTTCACGATACGATTTGATATGCGATATGGGGTCAGGATTCAATACAACGAATAAATATAATACCAATTCAATACAATGTAATAAATAAAAGTTCAATGGCAACAAAGTCACAAATCCACAAATCTTTCTAGCGATGGAGAGCTTGTGAAATTGTGATGGTCAAGCTGTCTCATCTGTGATTACTAATAAAATATATATTGTTACATTTTTCTGCCCCACGATATGTATTGTCACATTTTTGTATCGCGATATATTGAATTTCGACATATATCGTCCCATCCCTATTATAGTGAGATTGAAAAATGGTCACTATAAACTCACTATTGAATTCCGCAAACCTAATGTTTTGGTTAGGGCTACAGTTCATGGAACGGATGAAGTAATTACTGAACATTTTTATGAGTATAATATGATTTAACATGTGTTTTGTGTAAAAATTCAACAATATATTGTGACTATTCATATTGTGACAAATCAACAGGGGGTAAATCAATGAACAGTAAGAACTCAAACACATACACATATTTCTGTTGTCGTTTATTGGTCAGTATTTCTCACAGGCAATAATAATCATCGTCATAATAGTGCACTTTTTCCTTATTTTTTTTAATTATACTACAGACATTTCTCTTCATCGTCGTCGTCATCGTCATTTATCACGTTTGCTGTTTTCCTCGACCCCCCTCCCTCCCCCCCTCCCTCCCTCCCTCGAGTTTTTTTTTCCGATTTCGAACTTTCGCTTTTTTTTTTCTACTGTGCGGGTGGAAGGGATGGAAGGGTGGAGGGGGGGGGGTACATGGGAATCAGGGGGAGGGGGAGGGGGGGGGGGGATGGGAGGGCGGGAGACGAGAGATCGTGGCCGCGGACAATCATAACCGGGAGGAAGAAGAATGAGCAACAATGATGAGGAGGAGGAGAAGTCGTACGGTGACTATACAAGTGTCGATAAAAGATACGTGAGCGATACATAGATATGGACGGTATACAATGGAGGACAATGGAGACAGGTGTACGGCGTATACAGACGTACACGCCGTCTATACGATTGAAGTATACGATGTATAAAATGTATACAAGGAAGGTGGGGGGGGGGGGGGGGGGTGATTATATAAGGGGAGGGTGAGGTATATGCAGTCCATGGAAGGGGGGGGTTCAAGAGATACAAAGAAGAAGGTGGGGAGGAGGAGGGAGGTGTAGAAAATGCAGGGGCGGGGGCGAGGTTTCTTTCAATAGGAGAGTTTTGAGAGCAGAGGAGTTTCCCCTCCCGTCGTGTTTGTGAATGGGATTTGAACGCGGAAGCTTGTGTGTGCACCAGCCTTTCTCTCTTTCTTTCTGTCTTTCTTTCTTTCTGTCCCCTCTCTCTCTCTCTCTCTCTCTCCCCGTCCTCGTTCCTCTCTCCTCCCTGTCTTTCTAAAAGTGGACGCGAGGGGAACTTGACACTGGCCTCGTGTAAAAAAAGGAAGAAAAAAAAAACCCAGCTCTATGACATAATACTCTTTCCTGTGTGTGTGTGTGTGTGTAACGCTACACCCGCCCCCTGACCCCTGACCTGCCTTAATGAGGGGCCCCGCTTTGGGAGCCGGGAAGGGGAAACGGCAGAAGGGCTGACAGTGTCACAAGAGGGAAAAAAAACACGTAAATAAAGTATAAATAAACCACGTATATAAAGTATAAATGCATCCAGGAAGAATTAGACCCTAAACCATTCCACAACTATCCCACAACCATTATCCAAAACGTCTAGGGTGTATTTATACCTGCGCGCCCCTCATTAGACTGGAATTTATTATTAGCCGGCTTCCCCGAATTTTGCGGAAAAAAATAAATAAATCAGAAACAAAAATAGAAATGTGCCGTGACAAATCAATGTTGTTCCCTTCCGTTCTTGTTCAGCTGTTTCAGTAAAAGGTGAAAACTGTGTGAAGAGACTATTGAAAGTGAATTAGGGAAGTGATAATGGTTTCGATGGTTAGGTGAGAGTGTTGATGGAGGGGGTTGGTTTGCAAGAGAAAAGAGAGGGTGTTGTCCTCTGTGTGTGTGTGTGTGTGTGTGTGTGTTTTTGACAGAGAGGAGAGGGAATAGTAGAGCAAAACCTGCTGTTATCTGCTGTCAGTGAGTATCAGTGTGTGTGTGTGTGTGTGTGTGGTTTCGGGGGGGCCGCGAGTTTTAGAGGGATCACACAAAAGGGAAGAGAAAGATGGCAAAAATTTAGAGAGCGGGAAGGAATATGACAGGAAATTACATTTGATGCGTTTGCAAGTTATTTTCAGGACATCGCAATTTTGAAGCCCGTTCATTAATTTAGCATTCTGAAAAGAAAAAAAAAATCACTGACTCACACAGGGCTTCATATTTGAATGTGTGTGTGTGTGTGTGTGTCACACGTTTGAACCCTTTTCTGTAACATTCCAGCAGAGTAGGAGACATTCAGCAGCGTAGCATCTCCCCCTCCTGCTCTCCTCTGCTTCAAGTGTCAATGAATGACTCCATGAATGAATGAATGAATGAACACATGAATGAATGCTTGAGTAACTGAGTGTTAGTCCTTCCAGAAGCAGCAGATCTCTCACTGTGTGTGCATGTGTATTTTTTTTTTTTAAACTTGTGTCTTACAATGTGAAAGCATCTAAAGTAGCAAACAATGACAAACGGACAACTTGAAAGAAGACAGAAGAACCTAAAAGAAAGCTGGAAGGTATTTTTGCAGCATTGGTCTCCAGAACATTAAAAAAATAAAATAAAATCAAGAGGAGTTGCCTTTCAGCTTTGCGTCACTCTACAATCGGCCAGAGCGTCAGCCATCTTGAAAGTTACGTCAACGCATTCCTCCCATCTCCTTCCCTCTTGTTCAACGTAAACTCGGTACAACAATGAACGAAACGATCGAACGACCGTGAACACATGGCAAATAAATAAATAATTTTTCAATAAATATGTGGAATAAAATGAATACACGTTCTCGCGATAATTTAAAAAAAAAAAAAGTTTTTGACATTCACTTAGCTTAGCGCCGTCCTCTGTTTTGCTGGTGGCAAACACCAAAACATAAAAAAAAAAAAACCAACAACAACATAGAAAGACCAGAACAGGAGAAAAAAGAAGGGCTGAAAAAAAAAAAGGATTTCATTCATTTTGTGTGGCTTCATTTTTCCGTTGCCTCTCCCCCTCCAGGCAGTATATGTGCAGAGTTTTTTTTACGACAACGTTTCTCTCTTTAGACGTGTCCGAGTCCATTCCCCCCCCCCCCCCCCCCCGTTTTTCTTTTCCCTCTCGTGAAAAGTACATTTGTTTCTTCCTCTCCACCTGCCTTTCTCTCTCCTCCCTCCGTCTCTCCTCTCGGGAAAGACGGAGAGTGTGCTGAGGTGTTTGTTTAGGGGGGGGGGGGCGCTTTTTGGCGTCGCCCAGCGTCATTCTGCGCCTCCTTTGTCGGCCAAAATTGAGGATAGGAAGGGTTTTCGTTTGCTGAAGTGTGGATCTGACATGCTAACAGCTAAAACCATCCTGGTTTCCAATTCCCGTTTCCGTTAACCCAACAGATTTTCATTGTCCTCTTTGCGTTAACGCGACAGGTTTTTTATCTACGTTCTTCAAGTCAAAACAACTCATGACATTCCTTTACTTCTAGCTAGCTAGCCTCCATTTTGTCTCTACCTATCATCCAATCTCGGAACCCATCGTCTATCGGTCTGACGACGATTAGACTCTGGGGGGCGACGGCCAATATTTGGGGGTTTCCGGTGTAGCCAGCGGACATCCGGGCCAAGACTTCCTCTTCCGTGCGCCGGTCATTGTTTACAGTCCGATTAGCAACTTGAGACGTGAGAGTTGAACGTTTCTCCACACAATACACAAACATCGATACTTTTTGTAGGTGTTTTAGGTCCGGACGACATTTCGGCTAATCTCTATAAACAGATATCTGCATATGACTCCATTCCCGCGTCTCAAGTTGCTTATCGGACTGTAAACAATGACCGGCGCACGGAAGAGGAAGTCTTGGCCCGGATGTCCACTAGCTACACCGGAAACCCCGATATATTGGCCGTCGCCCCCCAGAGTCTAATCGTCGTCAGACCGATAGACGATGGGTTCCGAGATTGCCTATCATCTAAATCTCTTTCGGTGGGAGTTTTTTTTCATGTGTTTCCGTCTATCTACGGTGTGAGCGGTGTCTTGAAGATGGGGCTAAAATCTAATGAGCTATCCACTGGTTCTCCTCCGTTAAAGGCAATATGGTATCATAGCTTTATCAGTGTTATTCAGAAATAATCGTGGGACGTTAACGCTAAGGGAGAGAGAGGTGGAAGGGGGGGGGGGGGTTCTGTCTGTATTTTGATATTCAACTAGCTGTGTTGGCGTCTTTGGCCGCTTCATATCCAACTCCCCGTCTTTCTCTTCGTGTTTTCCTCAGCTCTTCGACGCTTCGTTAAGGTCGCTGAGTATTCGTACGTAAAACCCACCTGAACAATTGCAAGTCAGCAATCAAGACTTTTGTCAATAGCATCCTGTATTCTAACGTTCTCCGCCCTTACTCAAAAGACATCCTGGTTTTGGTGTTTTGCTTGACATTACACGATTTTCCTCCGTTTGCAAAGTGAGAAGAAGAGGGGAGACTAGCCATGTCCGGTCAGGTGATGTTGAGGAGACTTGGTGATTGGCTGAGCGAGGTGATGTTCGTGAAGCTGGTTGGTCGCTGACCGTAGACCGCGGCGGTTCTGGATGGACGGCGACGATAAATGGGGTCGCCTTGAGGTGCGCCGTCATTGGTCAGCAGGGTTTCCTGTGTCGTTTTGATTGGCTGATGGGTGTTTTCCTGTGTTTTCCTGTATGTTCTGTTGTTGGGTTTTGAACCTGTGGCCGTCGGTGGAAGGGTTGTGTGCTTTCGTGATTCGATTTTGTGAGTTGACTGTCTGTTTCCCTGGCTGATGAGCGTTCTCCTGTGTTTCTCTGGTTGGGTGGGAGTTTGTTGACATCCTGTGTTGTCTCTGACTCATCCCTCCGGGGTGAAGTTGCCCTTGAACGCTGACTAGAGATCAGCTTAACCCTCCCCACACTCTTTCCTTAGCATCAACCATTTGTGGGGAATTCGCCAACGTGACCTTGGATCAGCGTCAAGGAATAACTTCGTCCTCCTCCATCCCATTGCTAGGGAATGACAGTAGGAAGCAAGGAAGAAGGGAGGGAAGGAAGGAAGGAGGCAAGGAAGGAAGAGAGGAAGGCAGGGTGGCTGAAGGCCCCGCCTCTCTTCCAGAACATTCTTTTCAGGGATGAGATTGCGTCCCGTTGGACGACGAGAGGAGTCTGGTCTTGTCTTTCCCCGACCCCCGCCGCTGGAGGACGCTCCCGCTCCCGCTGCCCCCGCTCCCCCCGCTGCCCCCGCCGTCCCCTCGCTCCCTCTCCCCCCGCTCCCGGTCGGACCCGCCTTCGGAACGCCGGGAATTCTGGCGGGACGGAGTGCTGGGCTGGCGGGAAAGCTGACCGTTCTTCTCATCTGGGGAGTTAACAGGGAAGGGATGAGAGAGAGGGAGAGGACGGAAGGAAGGGAGGGAGAGAATGAGGAACCAATAGAGAGAGAGAGAGGATTTAGGAGTGATGAGTGGAGGGGGAGGGAGAAAGAGAGAAAAAAACAGAGAAGGGTGGGAGAGATTCAGCAAGGGAAGGAGAGGAACATTTAATTAAACTAGTAGTAAGTAATACTAGTACATGTAGTGTGTGTGTGTGCATGCGTGTGTTACCCACCAGCCAGTGCCTGCACAGAAGGCTGATCATGAGTACTTAGTAGCTGGGCCTGAATGGTTTCCACCACTCTCTTAAACCTGCGACTGGGACCTGAGCAGAGAGGAGAGAAGAGAAGGTCTCATCACTCATTTAGCATTGGGAGCATCAGATAAAACAATTAGGGACACACCGACCGAAATTAGCTGCTGAGACCATAATCTCTTGTCAAAACAATTTATTGACTTTATATTTTGAGTGAGAAGTTGAGCTGTGGTCCCATAGACATGAATGGAGTTGGGCGGGATTTAGAGTCTTTTTGGAGCCGGACCCTAGCGGACGTTAGAGGAACTGCAGCTTTCAGCCACTTCCTTATTGGCTTCAAAATTCAACCTGTGCCACTGCCAGCCAGTGGGTACTGATTGAAAATATGCTATCTCTTCCTGCACCTTTTGAGGAGCTCACGAAGGAAATCAAATCAAATCATCCTTTGCATCTGCCGCCAATGTCCTACCTTAATAATGGCTTTAAAACATCTCCCTTTCTACCGCCGATGCTTAGTAAGCAGAGTCCAGGCCTAAGCTATTGCCACTTTGTATGTATGTGACTAAATCATAGGCATAACTGCTTTTATTTGACCTCTACTGCCTGATTTTATTTTCAGATTTCTCTTTAGTAGCCACCTTTTGCCACGTTGTCTTTTCATTTCATAGCCTATGAAGAAGGAACAGAGTATTATGCTGAGCAATAGCCCATCCTGCCGACTGTTATCATGATAGTCTACGTTTCTATGTTCATAAAATACATTTTGGGTCACTGATTTGTTTGAAATAAAGGCTAATTGTTTGTCAGCCTATTAGACATCTTAAAGCCAGCCTGTTAATAAACAATTGTCAATCCACCATTCGTTTTTGCTTCTGTACTTCATATTTCTTTGGGCTACTTGGTTATTAAAAAGAAACTTTTAAAATGTCGCTCTTTGTCTTCTCTCTCTCTCTATCCCCTTCTCTAAACACAGTCTCCTACCTGATATTAGAGTGAAGGTGACGCTGTAGATGCCCATCTCCCTCCTCCCTTCCCTCTCCGCTCGTTCCCTCTCTCGCTCCCTCTCTCCCTCAGAGAAAGCAATGTCCACCTATAGGAAACAAGAAGTGAAGGGCCACGTTTACTGTTAAGAGTCCTCAGTTGTTTATTCTTAAATGAATGAGCAAAAGGTTGTTGAATAAATGAGGTTTGTGCACACACACAGATCAAAAATTGTTGGAATAACATGCAATCTATTTTTAAAGTGGGTTTTCTTTTTAAAGATTGAATCCCTGCTCAGCAAGGAAAAATCTGGGAATGCAGAATGAGAATCGTTCGTTTCCTCCTTCAACTCAAACTGCCCTTGAGCAAGGCGTTTAAATCCCAGCTGTTTCAATGGAGCTGCTCAGTGGCCAACAGTGGGAGACTGTGGTTGTACTGGGCGGCTCCCAGTTGTGAATGTGTGTGACTGCGTAAATTTGAACTAGGATATTGTTGAAAAGGCGCATGCGTGCTCAGTCAAGCTTCCCTGGATAAATAAAGGTTAAAAAAAACAAAACTGAAATTCCTGTTTAGATAGCCTGTCATGATAGGATTTCTCTTGCACTGCAAAAAAAAAGTCCATCTTAACATTTAGTCTCATATTCAGCCTTTAGATCTCATTTTTCTTAAACCAAGAGAAAAATTCTTCCAGTGAGGAGATACCTCCACTTGTTTCAAATACAGTTTCATTTTCTAGAAATGAGTGTCAATATCTTGATGTCAGAATAAGGCAGATCACTGCACTACTATCATGACAATGACATTTGATTCCACAAAATTCTTGAATCATGTTGATTTGTATTGGAAATTAGTGAAATTATCGAACCCCATTGGCAGGTCACTTTAAGAAAATTACTATTTTAGGACTCTGTAATAGACTAAATGACTTAAGATGAAGATTTTTTGAAGTGTGGCCACAGAGCAGTGCTTTCAAAATATGGCATCTTTGTTAGCAGTTTGAAGTTAGCTAACCTCTCTCCCCGCAGCACATAACTTATTGCTGATGTACAACTTATTGGAAAGTTGGTCAAGAACTGTAGCTTGCAATGATGTTGGAGGTAACACATCCAAATATATATCCACCAGATTGCGTAAACTTACAAACTACAGCTTTAACAAATATCCAATAGACCAAACTAAAAATAAAACAATACCTGGAACTTGACAGGCTTCTGGAAGACAGAGGGCCGCCGGAGGATTTGTACTCCGCCCGGAAACTGGTCTGAGAAACCACACTGTGGCTGAGGGACGGGATCTGGAGATGGAGGAGGGGTCGGGGATAGGAGGAGAGTGGTGATGAGAAGAAAGACACAAGAAAAAAAGACAAATGAAAGAATGCTGTTCAAAAGCTGACCTTATAAACATGATAGAAAATGAGGGTGAAACTCTCAGCGACAGGATGATCAGAGTGAAAAACAGATATGGGGGAGTGGTTCTCTGCCTTTTTACCGCCACAGATGTTGTTATACGCTGATGATGCTTTTCTTTACATTTTCTTTTGAGGAGGATCTCAAGGCTGATCTAAGCTCGCTTGTACTCACGGAGAGGAAGGCGTGGACGATATCGGCCTTGATTGAGCTGAGCGGTTTGTCTCTGATCACAACAAAGATCTGCTCCTCTTTCTCCAGGCTGATGAAGTTACCAAACCATGACTTCTTCGCCAGTCTGAAATGAACAGAAACAGGCAGGTTATGTATGGCAAAGTGGCTGCATTCACAAATTAGCTAGTGTACAGCATAAACATAGACCACATAAACCAAGACTTCTTAACAGGTCTATACATATTGACACCAGCATCGAGATATATTATATTGATATACTGATGAAGTTCTTAAACCTGAGATTCCTTAGCCACAGAAATACAACATAGATTGGCTGCTAGAGCCCAACCAGCCTTCATCCATCAACAACATAGAGCTACATTAGACAGATACAGTAAGATGGTAAAACTCCTAAATCAAAGACTTCTCACATACAAGAGTATAGCACTAGGTGAAATAGATTACTTTTGCCTATACCTCTTGGTCAGAGGTGGATAGAAGATTTAGCGACTTTTGCAAAACAGCAGCAGTTAGACCATGATTGTCATTCTGTCTTTGCACTGCAAAAATGGCCATTTCAACATTTAGTCATTTAGTTTCATATTCACTATTGTAAATCTTACTTTTCTTGAAACAAATGAACAATTGTGCCAATAGTGTGAGATAATTCCACTTGTTTCTAGAAAATTCCTGAAACATAGGAAACTGCCCTGGAAACAAGTGTCCATATCTTGAAGTAAGGCAGTATAAGGCAGACCGTTCCAAGGAAAATTACGATTTTACGTAATTAAAGCAATAAATTAAAAAGAAAATTGAAATCGCAATATGAATTTATGCAATTTCCAAATCGCAGAGGCTGCAATTAATTGCTTAAGAAAGAGGGTGGTGGTGTTTTAGAGCTATGGGTAATCTTTGGTCCATGAATCAAGTACAATATTGGTAAAAATCTTTCATCTTACTCAAACTCAGTAAATCCAGCACACTGACATCACTTTTCTTTAAACAATTTTAGTTCTAAAACATTTTGGACCAGAAAAAACAATGATATGAATCGCAGTTTAAATCACAATTGCAATATAATGCCCAATAATCGCAATTGGATTTTTTGTCAATATCTTTCAGCCCTAATTTTAAGACCAGATTAAACGACACGTTAAGATTTAAGGATTGTTAAGGATTTTAGTTGCAGTGTGCCCAGTATGTGTATTACTGTTACAGGTGTCATCCATACTAAAATAGTTTTGACCCCAGCGTTTCTTGCCAAGAGGCTAGGAGACTTGATTATTAGATCTTATCTCTGAATGCAAAGTATGGAGATAGTAATTGTTAGAATGGGCAGCAGACCAAGCAGATGTTGAAGACTACAGCTAGTCTTCAACATCGCACAGATAACGGACAGATATAGACAGAAACACCAAGAAGTGTGTGTACTCACTCTGGACTGGACTCTGGAGTCAAACTGGACATGTCCTCCGATGTAGGGACTGAAACAGAGAAAGAGACAGAGAGAGAGAGAGAGAGAGAGAGAAAGAACAATACAAAGGAGGAGGACAAAAAGGCAGTGAGACGGCAGGGAATCTTAATGACAGGGCCGGATGAGTTTTAATTGAATTGTCCTAATTACACCACAGACTCAGACGCTCCTCTCCTCAACATAGCCAAAGACCGCAGGCTAGGAAACCTGCTTGTTCCTTGGGGATATTAAATTCTATCTTGGGTATAAATGCGGAAAATGAAGATCCAAATGTTTCATCATGTAAAAAAATGACAAAACATCTCTCATTAACCCCGATGGACAGGGTATGAATAAAGCTTTTTCTGAATATAGAAATATGTTGCTTCACCCTGCAGCTGCAAAACACATTTTAGAATGTAATAAAAGCTCAGCCAGCAGTTTGCATCAGTTGACAGGGTACAAATACATTTTCTGTCATCTTGCAGTTTGTGTTAGTGGAAGTACTCCTGTTTTTTATTAAAGCTGCACCAGGCAAGAATTTGCTGTAAAAACACAGCCGGCTTATCACTCTAAATCACAAAGTGGGGCTGCCACAGAGAAGAGAATCCCATGCCTGCTAAGTGAGACCCTGTATATTAGATTCACCCTATTTTCCCAAATTAAACTACATTAACTTTGCATGTTGGTGGCTACAAATGGCAGCAAGAGGTAACGGTGTGAAACTTTTGGAACTTCAATACCCAGAAATTATGGGCCAACGTGCAAATTTGGCTATTGCAGCTTAAAGAGTAACTACCGTATTTCCTCTAATAGTGGCCGGTAGTCAATTAAAAGCCGGGTCTCCGATAATGGCCGGGGCCGTGGTCGACACGAACAAATAAAGGCCGGCCCCAAATACAGGCCAGGAAAAAAAACAAAGGAAAAAACAACGGTGGATACCGGTAAACTCCTGGTGCCTGTTATATAATGTAACTGTAGTTTGTAGTAACGTACAAGTGCCACAAGATGGCAGTATGCCACAAGATGGCTCGGCCGGCGGAAGTCTCTGGAGCATGCCGTCGTCGATTACCGTAATTATCGGTAATGCATTGCGGTAACAAAAAAACGGCTACCTAATGAACCCCAACAGAAGCAGATCAGAAAACAAGGAGGCTTCCTACCAAAATATGAGCAAATATACTTATGAAACAGAGGGAATTAGAAATAAAGGCCTGTCTCTAATATAAGCCTGCTTCCAATAAAGGCCTGGTACTCTCTGCAGTTGAGGTAAATAAAGGCCCGGGCCAATATTAGAGGAAATATGGTAAACCCCAAACCCAAATCAGTGGTGAAGCCTGACACCTAATGGTGAAAAGTAGGGTACTGAACTGGCCATCTGCTATTGGCTGGTTTTAAAAGGTAAAGTGACAGCTGCAGCACCGTGTGATGTTGGAAGTGAAACTCCGCTCACCTTGCAGCTTGCGTCGGTGGAAGCGCGGCGAGCCCAGCAGGTTGTTCTTGAACGAGTTGAGCCTCGTCCTCCAGTGGGCCGAGCTCGAGGCGGCCAACCCCCCGCTGCCGCCGGGGCTGGAGGGCGGGGTCAGCGACAGCGAGGCCCCGCCGCCGCCGTCCGCTCTGGAGGAAGAAGACGAGGAGGAGGAGGAGGGAGGGGTGGTGGAGGAGGGGTGCTGGATTTGGTGCACGGGCGTGCCCAGGGGGGTGGGCAGCGGCGAGCCCTGCGGAGTGACCTGCGACACAGGGGGAGGGGCGGCAGAGGCGTTAGAGGACGAGTGCGCGTTCTTGGCGACCGACTTGAAGACGGAGGGCGTGGGGAAGAGGAAGAAGCGCGGGATGGGGGAGAGGAGGGGGGAGGGGGAGGGCGAAGGGGAGGGGGGAGCCTGGAGGGGGAGGGACTTCATGGACTGGAGGTGGGGCCGCTCGACGGGGCCCTTGGAGGGCAGGGTCTGGGTTTTGGGGTCGGGCGGCGGGCGGGACGGCCGCGGGGCGGTGGCGCTTCCCGGTTTGGGGTCTTTGGTGGAGGAGGTGGAGGTGGAGGTGACTTCTGATTGGCTGAAAGTGAAGACCGGGCTCTGATGCACAGACAGAGGAAGACGGAGAGAGATGGGGAGAAGGAGGGGAAGGAGGGATGGAGAGATGAGAGAGAAAGCAATGGTCATGAATTATGGTTCATGGATAGGAAGGTCTCCTACGTCTAGATTCTTCTTCAATATTGGACCAGATGCATTAAACGGCAGATGCAGGAGGAGTCAAACATGCCATTTTAAAGCAGCTGGTCCATTATAAATTATAGATTATCTATTCTCTTATCTGGATATAGTTGTGTGTGTGTGTGTGTGTATGTGTGTGTGTATGAGACAGAATGTAGTGTCTATGAAATGAAAATGTGTATGGCTGAAAATGAGACAGTATGGAGGAGAAGCCATGGCTAACGATGAAACTCTGAATCGAAGCTATCAGAGGAAAATTACACAGGAGAAACCAATATGGGTTTTTTGCTAACATTTAAATATACAGTACATAATTCAGTTGTACATAAAACAGAGCATAGTGGTTTTAAATCTACTTTTATTTACTGCTTATACACCAAGTCCCTTGATAATGTCTATGAGAATCTGCAATGCAATTATACTGGAAGTGGCAAACAAGCATTCCTATTTACCTCCCTATTGGCTCCCATATTAAATCATGTTAAAATAATGATAAAGGTAAAATCACTGTCCCTATGCAACTGTTAACTGTATGAAGATACACCTCCTAAAATTACAAAAACTAAAGAATACAGATAACATACACATAATAGAAGTACCACTGATGCAGATATGACTGTATAATATACACACAAATATTGCACACCCTGTCACTTACTATATAGCTCATCATTTGATATAGTATTAATCCACAGGCACGGACAAGCATGGACGGGGCAAACTGTCCTCATTAATACGGCTTTCTGTGCCAATCCCCTACTCTCCTGAGAATAATCATCTAGTCAGGTTATATAATCTAATGTACAGTATAGCAGCGCTGTTTAAAGTCTGGGCCACGAGCAAAACATGGGTCAGGTGGAGATTAAAAATGGGTCCCCAAATCATTCTGTAGAAAATGGTATCAAACGGTGTCAGCTATGTTACTTCACATCTCCCAAGCCCTTACAACAGGCAGAATAAAATGTAGCAAATATCGCGATTCATTTTTCTGCCCCGCGATACGTTATCGTCACATTTTTGAATCGCGATATGTTGAATTTCAATATATCGTCCCATCCCTGTTAGTCTAAGCGTTCATTTGCTTGGGAGGTTTAAAGACTATTTTCAAACTATGGGTCTCCAAAGAACATTGTGATGTCTAATGCAGTGCACTATAGCAAAAATGACCAAGAGGGGATTCTTCACTGTGTATTATGGATACTAGGATGATGTGGCTAGGTAAGAGGTACCGCCCTGTACTGTCAGCATCACTGAAGTACCCATGATCACAGTAAATAATGCACTCTGGGCTTTTATTCTATTATGGCTTTTATACAACGGGTACTATAGTGTGTGTTTACCGTCTGAAAAGCATTCTTCAAAGTGCCGCGCGTACTCCAAAATGAAAGTGAAGTAGAGCAGAGAAGAGCTCTTACTTTGGGACCGCTGAGCCGTCACGTGTATATAATGTGAAGTAGAGTCGAATAGAATAGAATCAAGTAGAGTGAAGTTCTTACCCTGGGACTGCTGAGAGGGCTGGAGGACAGACCCGTGGACGCTCCACTGACAGAACGAGACCTTTTGGGACAGCAAACAGCAACAGTCCGCAACAATCAACAGTCAAAGTCAAGTTTGTAGGTTATGATTGTTGTCTATTCTGATCTGTGTTGGGCTTGGTGCTCCAAAAAGCAATGTATTTGTCATTGCTCATTCTGTTAAGTTTATGTTCCAATGTTTTTTCGTCCTTTTTGCTCGATAAAATCAAACTAGTGGGAGTTCTTGCACCCTGAGAAAGTCAACTTTTCTGCCATTTCTCATCTAAGCTGGCTTATAATAAGAGGACAACGAGGAGTTATGATGAAAACAAACCGGGGTATGGGGAAAGTTTTGGATAATATATCATTTTTGTTTTGGATAATTCAACTTGATGCTCATATTTAGAGGGCGGAGACAAAAATAACAACTTATTTTTTTGATTGGTAACTGTAATATCATTACTGAAACTGAAACAGTAATTCGTTGTTAGTGGGAAAAGTGTCAATATTACTCTAATTTGGAATCCAATATTGAAGTACTATCTCATCACAAAACAATTATACAGTACCTACATATCAGAATTTCACTTTCAACTTATTTTTAAGATACAAAATGCAGACCTCTTCCAAGTGCCTGATTTCTGACGTGTGCAGGGGACGGTAACTATATATATAGTGTGTATGTAATTATATGTGTGTATGGGCTGGTCCGTACCTCTGGCTGTGTGCGGAGGTGTCCAGGGCCCTGCGAGGCGGGGTGGGAGACCCTGTTCCGTGACGCTGAGGACCTCCAGCTCTTCCTCTCCGGTCGACACCGGCCGTGACGCCGTCAACATGGGGGAGTCCACGCGCTTCCTGGGAGGGTCTGGAAGGAGAGACATGTCAGTGTTAGGGCATGTTCCCTCTGGATAAGAGTGCCAGCTACATGCCTAAACTGTAAAAAGTAAATGTAATTTGCTCCACCTACTTAAAACATTACTGAATGGACCTATACCCCCGCCAAATAATGTTATCCTTCCGCAATCTGCAGTATACACCTAAAAATGATCTAAACCTATATTGGTTGTAAAGAGCATTTGTTCTCACCTAAGTCATTTCTGGGCGGCAGATCCTCGTCTTCACAGCTGGGGTATCGCTCCTTCCTGTCCAACAGGAGGTAGTAGATCATCTTCTCCTGGTTCTCCCTGCAGAAAGAGACAGACACAGAGAGAAACAGAAAGAGAGAGGAGAGAGAAACATGTTAACTGACAGAACATGGAAAAGAGAGAGAACTCATTGTTCATATTTTGATATTATAACCAAATCGAGCATATCTAGAGGCTTTGCAGTGGTGTCACAAATCTCCTCGCAACCACAGCTGGTGCCATGATGGAGGTTCATGACGACTGTGAGCAAATATAGCTGAATATACAACACTGTGCTAGAAAAAAAGAGATACCGTGTTTCCTCTAATAGTGGCTGGTAGTCAATTAAAAGCCG
The DNA here is from genome assembly GCF_046629955.1 of Centroberyx affinis. NCBI lineage: Eukaryota > Metazoa > Chordata > Actinopteri > Beryciformes > Berycidae > Centroberyx > Centroberyx affinis. The sequence goes on along the minus strand of NW_027283538.1, from coordinate 27,389 downwards.
GTCTCCGATAATGGCCGGGGCCGTGGTCGACACGAACAAATAAAGGCCGGCCCCAAATACAAGGCCGGGAAAAAAACAAAGGAAAAAACAACGGTGATACCGGTAAACTCCTGGTGCCTGTTATATAATGTAACTGTAGTTTGTAGTAACGTACAAGTGCCACAAGATGGCAGTATGCCACAAGATGGCTCGGCCGGCGGAAGTCTCTGGAGCGTGCCATTGTCGATTACCGTAATTATCGGTAATGCATCGCAGTAACAAAAAAACAGCTACCTAACGAACCCCAATAGAAGCAGATCAGAAAACAAGGAGGCTTCCTACTAAAATATGAGCAAATATACTTATCAAACAGAGGGAATTAGAAATAAAGGCCTGTCTCTAATATAAGCCCTCAACTGCAGAGGTACCCTCTGCAGTTGAGGTAAATAAAGGCCCGGGCCAATATTAGAGGAAATACGTGGTATCTGAATTATGCTATCTGTGTTGTGAGTGTGGTCCATTCCTTAACATTAGAAGTAAAAGCGAATGGCAGATTATTTTTCAAAATGGAGTTAATATGACACAGTAAAATGTCTTTAGCACTATAGTCTCTACCCCAAAACACTCAAAGTTATAGCTTGAGAAGAGTCAGTTCAGTTAACCTGAAGAAACATTTGGTGTTTGGCTTTGTTAGCTAGCTAATTAGCCAGCAAGCTAATTTAGCACAGCAGGTACTGTTAATGTTATCATGAAACTACTAGCCACTACTAGCTACCAGTGGTGGAAAGTAACTAAGTACATTTACTCAAGTACTGTACTTAAGTACAATTTTGAGGTACTTTACTTTACTTGAGTATTTCCATTTTATGTTACTTTGTACTTATACTCCACTACATTTTAGAGGGAAATATTGTACTTTTTACTCCATTACATTTATTTCACAGCTATAGTTACTTTTCAGATCAGTATTTTATATTTAAAACATTTGATCAGCTTTATAAAATAACTATAAAATAGCATTGTTATAGATTAGACTACCCAAAAGTATAGCTAAATTGTTAAGATTAGCTTCATGTTGACAACTTTAAAATGCTGCTTACATGTACATGTATGTCAATAAATCAGTATTAATATTCCAATAATTTATGAAAAATATAACTCTCTAAATGGGGACAGTTTGCATAATGAGTACGTTTACTTTGATACTCTAAGTACATTTTGCTGCCAATACTTATGTACTTTGACTTAAGTAAGATTTTGAATGCAGGACCTTTACTTGTAATGGAGTATATTTACATTGTTGTATTGCTACTTTTACTTAAGTAAAAGATCTCAGTACTTCTTCCACCACTGCTAGCTACTAGCAACGTAACATAGTCGCGTGTTAATAAGACAGAAATAGTTAGCTGACCAGATACTATGGTTAGCTAGTTAATTAGCAAGCTGATATTAGCTCAACACAAAATTGATAGCATTAATCATGTTACTGTGGAGATGGTTCAGTTGGTTTAGAAGTAAGTTTAGAAATGCAGTCAGTTATCAGAGCTGAGAACCTCCAATATGGCCGCTAGAGGGCATGTTCTGTCAGCTGAGTGTCCTCCATAGAACAAACTGAAGCGACCAACTTATGTCATCCACAAACCTGCTTCACCAAAACAAAGCCCTGGTACATATAAACTCAAAATATGCTACAATTCACGTGAACTTTATCGGCTTGTCTTGTTCATTGGGACTCCTCTACGGGTGTTTGTTGCATTGTGGGTAGCGAAGAGCCACACAATGGATAGAAAGAAGAGAGAGGGAGAGAGATAGAGAAAGAGGCATTGTTGATATTGCGTCTCTTGTTCCTGCCATGCCAGAGTGATGAATGATGTAACTAATTGACTTGCCAAAACGAGACAGACAAAAGAGAACGAGACAGAGAGAGAGACAAGAGAGAGAGAGAGAGAGAGAGAGGGATTAAATGAATGCCAAAGCAATGACTCGAAACAATTATGCAATTGCTTTTGCTTCGTTTTTTTGGAGGTTTTTGCAGGTAACAGCTATGGACGAAACTACACTATATCTACTTAGGATTTCAACATTGGGGCAGACCGTCATATCGAGCGTTTGCTGGGTTCTAGTCACTCACTCTTCGCACTGCAGGTCCCGCGTGAGCTTGACCCGGTCTCTGAAGCAGCCGAGGGAGTGCATGCTGTCCAGGACGTCCGGGTCCAGCTCCGTGAGGGACACGATCCTCTTCACGCACACCCGGCGGGGGGGGGGCTGCTCCGGGCACGGCTCGTTGCGACCGCCCCTGATGGAGTTAGACACGGTTAGATGAGGACGCTCTAAATGCTGTTTCAGAGACTTTTCCACCCTGCCAAGAAGAAAATCCTCGGAGAAGCACTTAAGACGTTCCTTTGGCATGAAAACGGTCAAATTTAAAGATACTGAATGTTGGCAGAAAATATCGCTTATCAGCAGCTTCGGATATTTAAACAGCCAGATTGCAGCAGGTTATCTCCCATTGGAAAGAGATCAACATAATTAAGTAATACCAGAAGCTGTTTTTCACTGCGATTGAAAGGTTTTCCAGCTGTTCTTAAAGGGAATTATCAGCATGGTTGGTACACATCTTTAACTACTCAGATGGCTGAAACTACCTGCTGTACAAGAGGAAATACAGAATTCTCCTTTCACCGTTACCTTGTGGATATCAGCGTAGATTGTAGATAGAGTATTTTGATGTAATTATGGAATGTAGTAAAGAGGAAGGGAAGAGAGGAGATAAGCGGAGAGGCAGACGAAACATGAAAGGTAACAGAAACAAGAACAGAAAGATAAGATACTTACTGGTACCAGGAATGTTTCTGTATTGCTTCTAGCTGCAATCAACCAAAACAGAGAGCAGATGTTAAAGTACTTATCAAAATACAGATATCAAGATGCATCTTGCCATTTTTACAGTAGATTTAATAGATCAGACCAGTTGTGCTATATGGGAGATAAAGTCACCAAGTAAGCAAAAAAGCTAGATACACCCACACTCATAATAAGAAGTTTGGTAACAATTTCTATGACGCCCATGTCTATAACGCATTATAAACATACTTATAATGCGTTATAATCTGCTTATAGCACTGTATAATTATAGTTATAAGCACTCATAAATATTCATAATGCTTTGTAACAATAACCATAACACATTATAAAGCATTTTATACTTACAAGGTCAAGTATAATAATACTTCATAATTGCTGGTCACTCACGGACATTTTTTTTGCAAGGATTATAGTGTATTATAATTCTCATAGTTGTAATACATTATGACCCGTTATATACAGCTACAGGTAAAGTAGAAATTGTTTCAGGTATTATCTGTCAATTGTCAATTGAGTCTTTAGAGTGAGTTTTTTGGGGAAACATTACATTAGTGAAATGTAAATGTCCATCATTCAGTTGTTCATCATCAAAAAGTGGTGTCAAATTGGAGTACTCAATTTCTGTTATGACCCGTAAACAAATAAATTAATTTTACAACGTTTTGTGTGTTGTTCTTGCATAGATTTAATGATATTTTTTTCACTTTACTTAAAGCAAACAATGACCACTTAGAGTAACTTATATCACATTATAATGCATTATAACGTGATTATAATGCATTATAACGTGATTATAATGCATTATAAAATGATTATAAAGTATTACAACTATGAGAATTATAATACACTATGATCCTTGCAAAAAAAAAAATGACAGTGAGTGACCAGCAATTATGTTAAGTATTATGATACTTGACCTTATAAGTCATTATAAAATGCTTTATAATGTGTTATGATTATTGTTATAAAGCATTATAAATATGTATGAGTGCTTATAACTATAATTATACAGTGCTATAAGGAGATTATAACGCATTATAAGTCTGTTTATAATGCATTATAGACATGGGCGTCAAGTGTTACCATAAGTTTCGCTGTTTTTTGCTATTTTGTGATAGTTGGATAAGTAACAAACATGTTTCAGGAATTAGTCAGTTTGAAAATTTCCTATGACCAGGCACCATTAAAGTCCCCTAACCTAGAATGTATTTGTACATCTGTATAGAGGAGACCAGGAGGCAGAACTTTGCATTTGTTAAATCAATTAGATGCTGCAGTATTAGTCAGCATGAACCAAAGAAGGGAAACAATGATTCAGTGTTATCAAGACGAAAGTCACTATTCCTTCTCTGGATTTTGGATTTCTGAATTGAATTGCATTATACTTATATACTTATCATGCAACATCAATGTTCTATAGCATCCTAGTATGCCCACAATATCTGCTTTACAAGAACTGAGAAAAACGCCTTATTTCCTATGTATTTTGAACAGTTTAAGATGCATTTACAGTGTTTAGGCTCGGCTCCAGTGTAATGAAACATCTTTGACACGTCTAAAACAACGTCAACGCCAACTACAACTACGTCAATAACAGTAAAAAAAAAAACAGAAAAAAAAACACTGCAGATGCGTGGTTTCAGTCCCAATGAGCCAGACCTGCTGTTCTGCTTGCATAACGGACGCTAAAGTTTTGAACGGGATTGAAATCTGTCTCCTCGAGTGCCGCGGTTGCCATGGAGACAACTAGCAGACAGAGAGAGAGAGAGAGAGAGAGAGAGAGAGACAGACATAGAAAGAGAGGGAGACAGTCTGACCTGGTTTCAGGCTCCATTAATCAACAGCTCATCAGACGAATCCACAGCTCTGATTAAATCTGCTCTGTTGTAGCTGAATGACTGACTGACTGACATCCATACAGACGCCTGACAGAGGCTTTCCCTCTCTTTCTTTCTTTCTTTCTTTCTTTCTTTCTTTGCTTCTTTCTTTCTTTCTGTCTCCCTCTGAACCGCCAGTCTCTTTTCAAGCTTCACTTTTGGGGGCGAAAGGGAAGCGAGACGTCCCTCCTCTCTCTCACTCTTGGTCCCTCCATTCCCTCTCTCCATCCACCTGTCCACCCACTTATCTATCCATCCATCCAGACAGACATGCATTCCTCTCTCCCTCCCATCATCTTTCTTTTTTGTCCTCTCAGTTTCACATCTGTCTGAGTGTCCGTTTCTCCCTCTCTTCCTCCTCCTTTTTCCCCTCCATCCCTCATCTCTTCATCCATTCCTCTCCCTCCATACCAAAGCCGTGCCTACAAGAGGGTGTCCTCTTTACCTCCCTCCTTCACTTCATTCATTTGAGCAGGGATTGGCAGTCGGACTGTTAAATTTGGGGGGGGGGTTCCTCACTCTCTCTATCTCTTCATTTATCCCCCCCCTCTCTCAATCCCCCCCCACTTCATCCTCCCTCCATACTGCCAGTCTCTTGCCAGGGTTGATTTCTATCACATCTTGAAGCGAGGTTCTCCCTTCCTTCCTTCCTTCCTTCCTTCCTCCTTTAATTTGTTACATAGCCGTACCTCCATCAAGGATTGGCTGAGTGACAAAATTTTTGCTCTTCTGCGTTCGTGCGAAATCAAGACGCACGGAAAGCATGAACCAGCCTTTACTCACTTCCTCCCACCATCCCTCCTTCTATTGTCAGGGATGACTCCTATCACACCTTTTAAAGACAAACATCCATCCTCAGATACTCTGTTAGATATCATCAATCTGTGATGTTCAGTTATTTTGTAATTTGCATTTTTGGTGTACACACTTGCCCTCAACCTGCCTCGTCTACTTCTACTTCAGTTAGTGATTTCCTACGTTTCCCAGAATGCCTATCGACAACCCCCAGAAGAAGGGGCGTGGGACTTGTAGCTTTCAATCAAAGGCGGGTGTTAGGGCTGAACAATTAATCAAAATTTTATCGAAATCGCAATATGGCCTACTGCGCAATTTTCAAATTGCAGGAGGCGCAATATTTGTTAAAGGTGACTTTTTGGCCACTTTTCCGCATGAATAAGAAAAACCATCACCAAACATAAAAACTGTCCCAGAAATAAAAGTTACATCGCCATTAGCTGTTTCTTTTAACAGTGTTTAAGTGTCGTAGGGTGGATTTTGCCTTTAAGCAAGCCTAAACCTACACCTCCACTTCCTCCTCTTCTCTCCCTCCCTCCCTCCCTCCCTCCCTCCATACCGTGAGCCTCTTGTCAGCGTTGACTTCTATCATCCCTTTGAGCAACGCCTGGCAGTCGGGGGGGATGAAGTGGGGCATGTGGAACACCCCGCTCTTCACCTTCTCCAGGAGCTGCCGCAGGTTGTCGTGGTCAAAGGGCAAGGCACCCTGGGTAAAAAGTCGGGCGGAGAAGGAGGGAGAGGGAAAGAAACGGAGGGTGAAGAGAGTGAGCGAGAAGAGGTGGTGGTGGAGGGGAGAGAGGTGGGTTATGTCACTCATTTATACAAGCAGAAACGTGTAAAGACATTTTTTTTACAGTAAAATAGTGCAAGGAATATCGGAATATCTGACCAAAAATACCTTGGTTGAGTCTACGCTAATGCTAACACTGCACTACGCTTTCCAAAATGGCTGAACAGAGCACAGAGTCATACGTGAACATAAGAAATTTCATACAATAACGCCGAAAATGAACCACAAGTACAAATTTAAAAGACATGGATATTCCTTGATAACTACAGTCCTGCGATATTAAATTTTCTGTGGTATTTACATTCATAATCCCCTGAAATAGCCAAACATTGCTTGCTAGCTAGGCTATCGCTAGCTCGGTTGCTAACGTTAGCCTAGAAGCAGACACTCGCTTCCATTCTTCACTCGCCTCAGAAGAAGGCGAGAGACTAAAGGCTGGAGGAACGAGAAGAAAAGAGGAGGAAGGATGGGGTGGAAAGGAACGAAAGAGGGAGTGGGACGTGGAGAAGGAGAGAGAAGGAGTGAAAAGATGGAAGGCGAGGCCGTCTTTACCACGAGAAGAGCGAAGAGGATGACTCCGCAACTCCAAACATCTGCCCTGCGACCGTCGTACTTCTCCCCCTGAAACACACACACGCAAAAAGACAGGGGAATTAGACGTATACACACACACACACACACACACACACACACACACTGAGAGGGCAGTAACTTACCCTTATGACTTCTGGGCAAGCGTAGTGTGGTGATCTATAAAGAAAGAAGAAGAGATATACTGAATTACATAACCAGAAACATATAGAAAGGCAGGAGTGTTTGCCTGTGTGTTTGGGGCGCTGATTCATGTAAATAAAATATTCTATACAGAGTTTAAAAAAACATGAAAACACCTGCTCTTTCCACACAATAGACCTAATTTCATCTGTTCAATCCAATTCAGCTACGGTCTAAGAAAGAGGTGTAAGCCTTGAATTAACCGAGCCATCGATTGTGTAAAAGAAAGTGCAGCTGAATGATGGGGACATGTTCCTAATATTTAGTACACTCAGTGTGTATCCTCCAATTTTAGACCAATTGTTCGAATCCTAAAATCAATTAAATATCACGGATTAGATGTCACTGGAAAAGACACATTTCTCGTCTTTCATTTAAGGCCAACCTGCACATTTAAAGAACAAAATGAACACAGCTATCTATAGAGAAATGAACTGATTACCAACATGTTAAGCACTTATTAAACACTTACACATCATCTTTTTAATTCATTTAAAGAATCTGTAACTTGTATACCTTATATCAGTGATTCTCAACCTTTTTCATATCAAGGACCCCTAATTTAGTCCACATTAGGGCCACGGACCCCCATTTGAGAGTATTTCTATTGTTAGATATGATTTTGTCCAGAATTCCATGAATATCTGTACTGTAGGTAGAGAGATAACAGTGAAACTATGATCAAAATAGATTAGATTTTTATACCTTCTGTAGTTGTGTTAACTTCTGAAATAAATGAAATAATGCTAAAATTTAACAATTCATCAATTTGCTGGGGACCCCCAGGAACCCCCTCAAGGACCACTGGTGGTCCCTGGACCCCACGTTAAGAACCACCGCCTTATATGAACTTATGACGAATATAAAATAATCTCTAAATAGCTTACCATTACCAAAGAGCATTATGAAAATTTCTGGGAATCATATGAAACCACTCTCTGACAGCAGTGTCCCTTCACCCATTACAACCAGTACTCACCCACAACTGGTTTCCAGCAGGCTGTCCCCCACTTGTAGAGAGGCCATGCCAAAGTCTGCTATCCTGATGTTATTCTTCTCATCCAGGAGAAGATTCTCTGGCTTCAGGTCTCTGTGACTGGATACACACACACACACACACATTGAGTGTACTGAAGTCTTTTTTTCCCAGACCATAAACTGCGGCTACAGCTATGCTTTATGGCAGTGGTTCTCAATGATTTTGGAACGATTTTCCCTTTTCAGGTCGTTTCGTTTGATTCATTATCAGAGGAGGCCTAGCGACTGAAAACTAGTATTTCATGAGGAGAAAAAAAGCAAGAATTTGAGAAAAATCAGAAAAATACACATGAGGATAACTTGTATAGTAGAAACATGCTTCTCCAATGTCACAAATCATCTTGTGACCCTCAGGTTGAGAACCACTTCTTTAGGGTATGCTGGTACATTTAGTGGACTTACATATTACGCATAAACATTTATATTGATAATAAGTAGATCCACTGTTTCTAAAAGCGGGAAAATCTTTGACAGGGACTTTCTGTATCTCTTCTCTGTATCTCTTGGTTGTGTTGCAGAACTGGGTCAAACACTGTAGCGTTTGCCAAAAAAATCCTATCGTTTGTTTTACCTCATTTGGGACACCAAATGTGGGGCGTTTTACTAATCCTTCAGATAATGTCATGGAGCTTCTCAGTCACAGAAAAGCATACTGAACCGCCTTTCAAATTCTTTCCAGTGGTTGTCTAAACTTTCTGGTACTCTTTGTGCTAAACTCCACCCAAGCTAAGTCCATTCTATGAGTCAGCTTCATGTACAAGTGCAATCCCCAGGAAAGCTATTAAAACTGGTGTCAGAGTCTAAAGCAATATCAACAGGGTGTCTACAGTTGTGGCTTATATCAATCAAGTAAGCTTACATTTTGTACAAGCAATATAATTGAAAGTGCTTCGCAGCATGATTTAAAAAAGAGCCTGAATAGAATTAGACCATAACAGCAACTTTCTAAAAATCAGTCATACATCACCAAGGTAGACATCATGACATAAAAGCGAAGCACTATTCAAACCCTTACAAAACAAGTCAAATGTGAAAACCCACATGTGAATTCGAAGCACATGTGTTTTTTGGACACGTTGATTTTTGACATGTGAAATTTCCCATTTCCCCTGTGAAAATGGCATTTTGGTCTCCTTTGCATGTGAAATTAGGTTTTCACATGTGAAACAAATATGGTCACATGTAACGACAGGTGAAAAATGTGGAAAAAATGTACATGTGAAAAAAAAAAAAAAAAACACTTTTCACCTATGAACTGACATTTTCACATCTGAAGTGCAAAACTGTCACATGTGATGTCAGCAGGCAATGTGGAAAAAAATGTTCACATTTGCAAACAAACGTGTCCAAAAAGTGCATGTGCTTTGAATTCACATGTGATGACAGCACGCAATGTGGAAAAAATTGTTGATTTGAAAACTGACATGTATACAATAATGCTTTGAATTCACATGTGGGGTTTTCACATGTGACTTTTTTGTAACAAGAAATTTGTAAAAAAAAAAAAAATCAAGCAAGTATATGAGAAAGTTCCCCTGGCTTCTCACGGACCATATGGAGTGACTGTGGCAGAAGTCGAGGGCGGAGATGATTTGTCTGAAGAACTTCCTGGCCTCTTTGGGGGTCAACCTGCCCTTCTTCACCAGGTAGTCAAACAGCTCTCCGCCCGACACATGCTCCAACACCAGGTACCTGGGGGTCAGAGGATGGAGGGAGGAAGGAGGAGAGAAACGGAAACCCCCTCAGAAAACAGGAACGTGTCAAAACCATCCGCAGACAGATAACACGCTCACGGATGCCTCTTCCGTAAATGCAGACCTTTACGCACGCCTTCTATATCTTTGATGTCCTATTTTTATTTTATTTTTTTTTATCTTAGTTTTGTCTTCCCTGCGGACTCAAGGTTGTTTTTGTTCTGGCAGAGATCCAGAGGCAGCAAAGGCAGATAACAGGCCGAGGAGAGGAGAAAGATGCAGAGATACTCACAGGTATTTGTTATTCTCATAGACATCATGCAGCTTCAGAACGTGAGGGTGCTCTATTAGTTTAAGAATAGCTATTTCTCTCTCCACCTGGAGAGAGAGAGAGAGAGAGAGAGAGAGAGGGGGGGGGGGTGGAGTTAGAGAGGAGCAAGTGTAAAGACATGTTGTGGAGCAGAGGGAGAGAAAAAGAAGGAAAGAAAGAAAAGAGGATGAGTAAAGAGTGAGTGAAATGTAAAACAAGAAAATGTCTATTCTGTACGACGATTCTGTCACAACCTCATCGTCCTACAAAGACAGAAGAAATAGAAATGTGCATTCACACAAGAAACACAGAAAATAACTCTACAGATCATTGCCAGTGTTGACCACAGTCGCCCAATTTTCCTCCATTTGTTGGTAAGGAAAAGTTGGCTGCAGCTGAACTTTTGGATTGCAGCCTAAAAAACTGCAAAAGCACAGATAGAAATGGAGTGGAGTTTCTAATGGAGGGCCGCTGCCAGTGACGAATGAGTCTGTCATTTATTTTGAGCTTCTATGAAAACATATAGTGCAAGTGTTTCCACTGACATTACGTTCCGTTTCTGTTGTAAGACAACTGCACGGGCCATAAAAAAGTGACTTCATTCAGGGTCCCAAAACACCAACAGGCCAGTAATGACGTCGTATGGTTGTGACGTCAAAAAAAAGGCAACATGATGGCTAACAAGCTAACGTTAGCACCCAGTAACATTTCGTGAGTCTCCTTCATGCTGCTAATTTTAACAATGCCAGAGTTGCTGTCACATTTCTGCCCTACAAACATGAAACTCTCCAAAACAGTGTGGGAAAATATATACTTATTTCACTATTTCACTTCACAAACAGCTTTCTTTGTCTGTACCAGTTAGCATTTTAGCGGTGTAAGAAAAGTGGATTTTAATGATCAAATATAACAACGTAATATATGACAGGGGACAAGACAAAGTTGAAGGAAAGTTGTGACAGCAGTGGGAAGAGAAATATAACGTGATTTTTATTGCCGTTATATGGGGAGTCTCCTTGTTGCCTGCTTTCCCCTTCTTTCCAGACGTGTCCTTCCTCGGCTAACAGGTAAGTAGCACAATGATGCTAGCAGTCAGAAAGCAGAGTGAGGCAACGGGCAACTTTCCACGGCAGTGCAAATGAGCTATATAGGAGAGCGGGGCATGTTGTCACGTGGGTAAGTTGTCACACGGCTCATAACTCCAAAACCAGAGGGCGCTACCTCAAAAATCTAACAATAATATGTGTGACTTCCGGTTCTGAGGTCAACTCCCTGTTTACATGTGGTCAAGGTCAGCTGAGGTGAGAGCAGTTTTCTTATTTTTCACTTTTAAGTAAATAAATTGGCACTGCATATTTTATGTATCAAAACTGGTATATATATTCAAAATGATATATACTAAGCTAACGTTGGGATTTAGCTAACATTAGCACACATTGTCAGTTTGGGGCACATGCGTACATATACAGTACGGTGCAAAAGTCTTAGGCACCTTAGATTTTTTATATACATTTCTTAGAAGTCTTAGATGTTTATTTGTTTTCTGCATTAGTGTGTCAGTAGACTATTGTTTATCGTAAATGTGTGATATTCAGAAACTTTTCATTTCATTAGTTTTGGAAGCATCTTCACTTTATGGATTTCTTTGACATATGCCTAAGACTTTTGCACAGTACTGTATATATATATATACTGTATATTATTTTGACAACTTGCCCCCAAATTTTTTTATATTGTGTATTCAAATACTGTATTTCTGATGACAGTATGTGTGTGTGTGTGTGTGTGTGTGTAAGCCTTTAATTAATAGGTAATTACAATGAGGAAATGTGTTTTTGTAGGGAAGAAAGGAAGACGGTTAGAAGTAATGAAAGAAAGACTGAGAGTGGTAGCACCCCACCTGATGTAATGTCAAGGGCAGTGAGGCGGCTGAGGCTGCAGAGCAAAACAACAGGCAGCCCTGCCAACAACGGCACTTGGCTATGTAAAGCCAAGGCAGATATGGAGATGCAACTTGTGGACTATGTTACCAGGTCAGCTGACATTTATTTTGGTTTGTCTCCAAGAGAGGTCAGAAGACTTGCCTGGATCGGTTTGCTGTAGCACACCGGTTAAATGAAAAAGAACTAGCTTTTTAAAGGAGAACGGACAGTCACCTCCCCTTAGTATTTGTTTTTACTTAGGCAGTAGGAAAGCTGAGATGGAGTAGGGGAGATGCAGGAGAAGAGGTTCGATCCCAGGCCAGCAGGGGTATATGTAGCTCCAGAGGCAGGGGTCCACTACACCATCTCTGGAAACTTTGTCAGTACCTAGTCATCAGTCAGGTTCATTCATAAATAAGTTGCATTTGGGTTTGGGTTTGAAATAAAAAAATAAAAAAATCTGAATTAATTGGTTGTGTTGTTATTTGTTGAAAAAAATCCACTGTAACACCTTACCCTGGATAGTGTGACTTATCCACTGATGGGCCAAGCTGTCCCACAAGTGCACACACTCTACTTAACCATTTATAAATCCATACTGAAGTAAGAAGTCAAAATCTAAAAATAAAGAGGACTGCGATCTGTTGTGACTGAGAAATGCAAGAGAGAGTAAAAAGTGTGACAACATGCCCCGGCCTCCCCTAGCCTGGGGGCTTTGGGGACTGACAACTGGGACAAAGATAATGTAATTAAGACAGTGGGTTATATGCAGACAGAAATTGTAGCGAAAACATAAAGGTTGGCCAGAATTGTTCACTTCTCCTTCCTTAAAATGTTGCCTGCGTTTCATGTGGTAGCCTAGAGGGGTAAACTGAAAAAATGTGGCACTATTCAGCCACATTTGGAGTGCCGACGTCAATTCAGTGTGTTTTAACTGGCCTTCCCCTCTGTTTCTATATTGACACGCATTACAATCAACTCGCTTCAATCGGTTAACAGATAGTAGCAATGTGGTTACTAGTGGTCAACTTTCCACGGCAATGCAAATGATCAATATAGCAGGGGATTGGGGATTGACAACTGGGACAAAGTCAGTGTTATTAAGACAGTGGGCTGCACATATACAAAAAAGTGAGTAACAAAAAGTAACAAAAACATACAGTTACATACATAACTGCCCTATATTGCGGCCTAAAAGGGCAAACTGAGCCTATTCAGCCACATTTGGAGCACCGGCAAGCAAAAAAAAAAACTACTTTCATTTCTTCCGACCCAATGTGCTTCAGCTGCAGTAGCTTTCGTCTGAGGCCTTAATTAGCAGAATTAAATCATCCTCTATTGTTTGCTACCCAGACGTATTGCCTACACACTCAGCTGTTCCAAGCTACAACACACTGACAAGGCTATTCCTGACTGAAAATAAAGAATTAATTTCTGTTGCTATTTCTGTGGGCTGCAGAGGGGAAGCTATTTACTTGTGTATGTCGAATGTTTTCAGCCCGGTAGCCGCCGTGATAACGGTCTTATTTGACCACACAGCACAGGTAGACACACGTGTATTATGGCCTGGAATGTGGAGGGGGGGGGGGGGGGGGGGGGGGGGGGGGTATTAGTCTTAGTCAGCAGCTTGTGAAATATAAATGAATGCTGTATAGACTGGGCTGCTACAGTAGGGGTGAACATACATATAGGAAGAGAGATTGAAATACAAGCACATAGATAGATAGATAGATAGATAGATAGATAGATAGATAGATAGATAGATAGATAGATAGGTCATGTGATTGCACAACTGTACCTTCATAAGCACAGATTCGGAGAGCTTTTCTCTGTTGACTATCTTTATGGCCACCTTCTGCCCTGTTATACAGTGGACACCCAACTTCACCAGTCCTGAGAGAGAGAGAGAGAGAGAGAGAGAGAGAGAGAGAGAGAGAGAGAGAGACAGAGAGAGAGTGGAAGAATCAAAAAATGTGTGACTCTGTGATAAATCATCATGCAGCGCGAGCATAGGAATCATCACATGAACCCAGACGGCATTCCACAACTGACAGCGTTTTAACTCAGTGACAGAAGGAGGGATTTGTTGGATTGTGGTTTCCTTTTCCCACCCCCGAAACTCCAACAGTAGCAATCGTATAATGAATTTTCAAAGAATACTACACAAACACTATAGGAATATTATAGTGATACCATAGGAGATGAGGAATACCACAAATTAGCCTCCAATAAAGCCACTATACCTTCACTATAGAAGGCCACAGCCACACCATAAGCCACATAGGAAAATCATAGGAATATTATAGGAGTAACACCCTAGACTATAGTCTGATGCACCTTGCAGGCGTCCAGACACATCTCTCTGATCCAATTCACGCGCATTATTAACCTATATGGTTCATCACTATGTCACAATATGCCTATAGGGGGGGATAGGGGATAGGGGAGGGGTCTGCTCGCCATCCCTACCTGTCTGCCCCTTCCCGAGGGTCTTCTCCAGCCGGTAAGGCCCCACATACTGGCTAGACTGGCCCACCGTCAGCTCCTTGCTGCTCATCCTTCCTACGTTCCTCCCCTCCCGACGAAAAGAGACGACGCGATGGCAGGAGTCGGTATTCCCGACAGAAGGCTATAGCTCAAATCGCCGATTTAGTCGATAGCGCGCCGGTCGGTCCTTCTCCGTGCGTAAACGCCGTAGCGCACATCACCGGGCGGCTATGGCGACGAGAATATAAGCCGGAGGGGAGGGAAGGGATGGAGAGGGGAAGAGGGAAGAGGAGAGGAGAGGAGAGGAGAGGAGGTGTGGAGGGCTGGTCGTGATCTAAAGCCGGGCCCCGTAGGCTACTCCCATGCACTTGTTTGTCATGCGGTCAGGCGGCCACCTAAAAAAAAAACCTCCGTGTTGGGAATGAGAAGTCCAGTTCTGTTCACTGTAAGGCTCAGAAGAAGAAAGTAGTTCCCGGTGTCTGTTTCCTAGAGCAGAGAGGGAGGGCATGGATATCAGATGTGTGGTTTTTTTTTTTTTTTTGACTGGTGCCAGTTCGGGGAGATGCTGTCTACAATAATGTGGATCTGGATCACCTCCCCCCCCTCCCCTCCCCTCCCCTCCCCGTCCGCTATAAATGACAGTTTAAAGTTTAAAGCTCCTGTGTAGCTTATGCAGCTGGATAAAAGTGGGATAGAAAAGCACAAAAAGAGACTTGGAGAAGGAAAAACAAAAAGGCTACATTTGTCACAGATCGATTCCTTCTCAAATATCCCAAGTCAGAATGCCCTAATCGAATCCATCCGCTGATCAATACTAAAGGGACCCCCGCCTCGCTATACTACTGATGTCCCAAAAAAGAATCTGCTCGGCGGATACATTCCTCTTCTGTCCCCCCCTGCCCGCCCGCCGTCCCCCGGATAGAAAAAAAAAAAAAAAAAAAAGTCGGGGCCTCTGTTCGGTCGGGATCCGGCCGTGCAAAAGATGCAGCGTCTCCTCTCTCTCTCCCGATAATCATCTATTATCACAACAGCATCAGCAAGAAGAATGGGTTTTCCAATATCCGGTGCACACTTTAGCTCACATCCCACCCCCCCCCACCCCCCCTCCTCCTCCTCTCTCCTCTCCTCTCCTCCCTCCTCTCCTCCTCCCCTCCTCACCGGCCCTGCATCAGGAAATAAGAGAAAGAGGGGCAGAGCAGGAGGGCCACGCCGGGGCTAGACAATCGAACGCGGCATCAGTCGGGGCTACAATGGGAAGGTGTGTGTGTGTGTGTGTGCGTGCGTGTGTGTGTGTGCGTGTGTGTGTGTGTGTTGCGGGAGGAGAATGAGCGCTCGGGCCCCGTCGCTGTGATCAATCCCCGCTTCTAGAAACAACAAGCATCCTCAGCTGGCCTGGTGGTACAGCCGACTCCCCCCCCCCTCCTCCTCCTCCTCCTCCTCCGCTCCCTCCCTCTCTCTCTCTCTCTCTGTCGGTCTCTCTCTCTTTCTCTCTCCCTGGCCGGCTATGCTCATGATATCACCGCATCTCCTTCCCCCGGCGTTGTCCTCCACGTCTCACCGGTGAATAGAAAGAAAAAAAAGGAGCAGAAATACGAGCCGCCTCTTCCAGTGCGTGTCCCCCCCCCCCCCCAAAAAAAAAAAAAAAAAAAAGTTCCTCCCCGCATCCACGGTATCATCCGTCATTCACGGGATGGACGGGCCTCCGCTGCCGCTACCGCTGCCCGTAATATCCCCGGTTCTCCTTTTCCTTTTTTTTCTTTTTCTTTCTCTCTCTCTTTCACTCACTCCTCCCCTCCTCTCTCTCTCCCTCTCTCTCTCTTCCTTCTCTTCATCCGATACGGGCAGCATCAGCATCCGGGTTCCGCTTTTCCCCACTCCTCCCATCCCCTCCCCTCCATCTTTCCCTCTCTCTCTCTCTCTCTCTCGCCCCCACCCTTCATTCTTCTCACAGCAAAAGTATCTTATAGGAATATTATAGGGATATTATAATGATGCCATGTGAGATGAGAAAAAAACGACTATATAGTAGCCTACCATAAGGTCACTATAATATTGAACATCACAAATACAGACCCTATAGGAATATTATTGGAATATCATAATTTTTTTTGAAGTGTATACCTTTTTCTTTTCTTTTTTTTCCCTTTTTCTTCTTTCTTTTTTCTTTTTTTTTCTTCAATCTTGAGGAATATCATAATGATACTACACCATAAAGAATCATTAGGTCACTATAAACTCACTATTGAGCAACATAAACACACTATACGTCTCTAAAGGAATATTATGGGAATATTATAGTGATATAAGAGATAAAAAAAATGTCAACACTTTACATTACAGCACGGTAATAATAGGGTAATACCACCATTATTACTTGGTAATTTATTTAATGGTAACTACCTATGTAATATCAACATTATTACATTGTATTTGCTTACTATTTTAGGTGGGAATTACCAGGTAATATTCACCATATTACTGGGTAATAACAGATTTTTTTAAGCGGAACTTATCAGTGTTGTTTCAATTCACCCTCATCTCAATATCTACATTAAACTTTTGTTTATTACCTGGAAACAGATAGTATAATGTGGAATCAGGGCTGGAAATGCTACATTTCTTCTGGAGTTACACTATTATAACCCTAACATCCACACCAAATCCATGGTTTATTACCAGGAAACAGAGATGCTAGTTTCTATGTAATAATGTGGAATAAGGGCTGGAAAATGCAACTGCTACCCAAAAGATATATAAAGTACCATAAGGTCACTATAAACTCACTATGGAGTACCATGGATGCACTTTGGTCCAAACATCAGGGGTGAAGACTCAAACATCAGTTCATTCATTCATTCATTAAATACAACACTTAGTTGATGAACAGTTTCCAATTTATTTATTTTTTTAAGTTTTATTTTAATTTGCCTTCAAAAAGAGTCGAATTTCTAGGTCAATGGTTCAGGTGACGGATCACAGGCTGCAGAACTCAGTGCTGCGTCCCTGTATGCAAATTGTGCTGTGATTAAGGTTCACCACCGTGAATATCTTCATATGACGTTGGACTCCCAAACTTAATCCTTTTTAATCTTAATCTCTTGATGCAGCCAGGTTGATGTAGCCCAGATTATCTCTAATAGTGTTGTGTGTCTCTTGATGTGTGTGTGTGTGTGTGTGTGTGTGAGTGAGAGGGAGAGAGAGAGACAGAGAGAGACAGAGGGAGGGAGAGAGCTGTTAGTGAATAATGTCTGTGTCAAATCGCTGACAGGAAACATGATAAATCATCTAGCATGGAATACATGGTAAAACCTAATAGTGCAATTTTAGCGAAATTAACTCATCTTTAACCTTAATGCATACACAGCAGATGTCTTTGTCAGTGTCACCTTACAATTGCCCGTTATCAGAGTTCATGAGCTGTGACTTAATATGATGAGCTGTGTGGATTCAACCAATAAACACTTGTCAGTATGACTGGACATTTGCTGATTGAACTGATTGTCTTGAGTTAACTCAATGAATTTTAAGACATCAGAAAAACGGATGACCATTGACAATTTCAAGCAATTTCAGGGCAGCAAGGAAACTTATGTTTTAAAGTGAAGTGCCTTAGAAAGGTTTACAGTTTAGACATATAGTAAGAAAAAAAAAACCAGTCAGTCTGTGTTTTGAAGCATTCCAGCTAGGGTTTGCACACAGATGTAGCAACACATTGAAACTGATTTTTGAAATAAGGCAATATTTTCAGGATATTTTAAGGAAACCAGGGTAGTATAAACAAAAAAAAATGTTTGCCTAGATGTTAGAGAAGCTTGTGGTTTGAAACTGGTGCTGTCTGCAAACATTTGGGTGAGAGGAGTGAATAAGCATCGCTCTCCCCTCCCTCGCCTGCTGCCTCAAATCCTATTAGTGACCATGGGGTCAATATCTATAAATGATAAATTATCTATAAATTACAATGGTACACTATTTACAGGGTTTCCACACTGTCATGCAATGCTTCTGTTTGCCCACAAGATGGCAGTACAGTCAAAGAACAACATCCTGTGGTGCCCCACATGTTCTGTTGATCCAAAACAGATTCTGTGGAGCTGCTCAGTAGTCAATAGTAGATTTCCAGGTTCAAGGGTATGCAATTGACTGAATTTTTGAAACGAGAAAGTTTGGTTAATCACCTGGGTAAATAAAAATTAAATAACATTCATCTCTCCAGTGACGCTCATGTGGTGGAAGAAGTACTCTGATCCTTTACTTAAGTAAAAGTACCAATACAGCAATGTAAAAATACTCCATTACAAGTAAAAGTCCTGCATGAAAAATCCCACTTAAGTAAAAGTACAAAAGTATTAGCAGCAAAATGTAGTTAAAGTATTAAAGTAAAAGTAGTGGTTTGGTCCCTCTGACTGATATTTTATAATATATGACATCATTAGATTATTAATACTGAATCAGTGTGTAAGCAGCATGTTACTGTTGTACTGTAGCTGCTGGAGGTGGAGCTAGTTTGAACTACTTTATTGCAGTTAGCTAGTTTGGTCCAGTGGTTCCCAACCTAGGGGTCGGGCCCCTCCAAAGGGTCACCAGATAAATCTGAGGGGTTGTGAGATGATTAATGGGAGAGGAAAGAAGAAAAAACAAAGTTCTGATACACAAATCTGTTTTCAGTTTTTGGACTTTTTCTCTAATATTTGATTTTTGCTGAAATATTGGATCATTTGAACATTTATTGAAATGAAACCATGTGAGGTTTAGAGGGAAAAATCACTATTTGGTGAAGCTGTTAACAACTCATAGACATCTGAAATGTGACCCCGACTACACACTGCTTTTTGTAAGACGTCAAAAGCTAAAAAGGTTGGAAACCACTGGTTTCATCTTTAACAATGTGTTGTATTTTAAAAGCTTGTTATATTATCCATTGTGTCAAATCTCCATCTGAAAAGTAACTAAAGCTGTCAAATAAATGTAGTGGAGTAGAAAGTACAATATTTCCCTCTGAAATGTAGTGGAGTGGAAGTATAAAGTGGCATCAAATGGAAATACTCAAGTAAAGTACAAGTATCTCAAAACTGTATTTAAGTACAGTACTTGAGTAAATGTACTTAGTTACTTTCCATCACAGGTCACTCATGTGAGTGACTTGTGATTGGAAACCCTTTCCTGCATTTCCCCTTAAAACCACCAGGGGGCAGTGTGAATGAACAAGCCCCCTGGTAGTAAACGAATGACAGTAATTTATCTCTTAGCTTCTGTTTTTGTATCTAGCTACAACAATCCAGTCACTGATTTGAGTTGATTTGGGGAGTAGAAAACTACATGATAACAAAAACAAACAAAAAATCAATTTATGTATATTAGGACATAAGTGTAACAAACTATAAACATATTTATAATTGTTAGAAAGCCCACATCGTTGTGTAATAAGTTTGCCTGTCCAGTGCGTTATACATGTTGTTTGCTTCGTTCTGATAGTCATTTACTCCGTCTCACCTCAGTGAACTCACCAGAGCTGTTATTTACGGACTGACCCTGAACTCACCACAGCGGCCGTTACAATCTGGTGACGCAAAGTTTACCGTTAGCTCAGTTTCTTTGTCTGTGTAGCTGATGTTAAGACAGTGGTGTTTCCTCTCCCGTTTTCGCCATTCACCTGTACTTCCTTTGTTTCTTGCTGTGTGTAAATGCTTAAGAGACCGCAGCTTAAAATAAATCAACACAACTGGGAAAGTCTGTTTCCATGTTCTTTAATCTGGACACACATCTGTACCTTGAGCCAACTCTAACCACCTGATTCCCTGGAGACCCCATCTCCTTTTTATGGTCCTTTGAGCCGGATTAGAGTACCAACCAAGGTATGGAACCTACACATACGGACACCCAGGCCCAATCTGCACACCACCGTACTTCACAGAGAGAACGACACCCTCCAGCGTACCTGAATGACTATGAGGTTGCAACTCTCCCTCATGAGGGACAAACCCAAACCACACAACTGGCTCCCCCCGCCCAAGGTTCACGCAGTGAGCGAACGAGGAACTCATCCCAGAGGAGCACCAGTTCCAGGTCAACACGCTCAATACGCTCATCAGTAGGCAGATTCCCCTCTAATGTTCTCTCAGAGCTACAAACAGCCCTGCTAGAAGAGTGAGTGAAACAGATGGAGCTTGAGGAGTTGCAGCAGCAACTTGAAGAGGACCAACAAGCCGACATTGAATGTCAACGACTCCACACTCAAGCCAGAGAGGCCCAACAGCTACAGGAGGAAGCCCACAGAGTCATTAACCAGACAACTGGACCGACGGCGACAGCTAAAGAAGAGAGAGAACGAGCTAGAGATAGCCAAGTTTGTCACTTCTCTCCTTAAAGAGAAAATGGAGGACCCCGGCGCCAGAGCCTCACCACCTCCATCAGATGACGGAAAGGCAGACCCGATGCCATTATCCCCCAGGTTATTGTTACCTGACAGCTGCAGACCTCTACCACTGATGCCACATAGAGACACCCATGCGGCTCCTCCAGCGTCCCTGGCCCCGCCTCCAGTGCTACATGCGGCTCCTCCTCCAGCGTCCCTGGCCCCGCCTCCAGCACTACATGCGGCTCCTCCTCCAGCACCCCTGGCCCCGCCTCCAGCGCTACACGCGGCTCCTCCTCCAGCGTACTTGCCTGCTAATCTAGCACCTGTGAGCTACCACCCCGCTCCTACACCTGCTACACCATACCAGGCACCATGCCCTGCTCCATATCCAGTCCATCCATCACAGCATTACCAACCTGATGTAGCCTTCACCTACCCCAATCAAGCAGCACCATACACCATGCCAGCCTGGACGCCGTCCAACCCAGATCAAGCACAGGCAGCTGGTATGGATCTATTCATCGCCTCATCCTACAGCATTCCAAAGCCGATGGTCCCCCATTTTGACAGTGGTAAAGAGAGTGACTTTGCATTACTTAAGATGGCACTCGACAACCTGTTAAATAGTCACCGGCACCTGAACGAACAGTACAAGTATCAAGTGCTCCTCGGACACCTGAAACTACCTAGTGCACTCCAGCTCGCCAAAGCCTACATGCACGCTTCCAAGGCCGTACACCATGGCCATGCACGCTCTACAGGACAAGTACGGCCAACCCCGACAGCTCATCCAAAGTGAACTGGGCACCATTCTGAATGCTCCAGCTCTCAAGTTCGGAGACTCCAAAGCATTTGATGCCTTCGCCCTGTCTATCCAATCGCTAGTAGGCATGCTTAGGACTCTGGAGGGTCAGAACGGCTATGAACTAAGATGTGGATCCCATGTCGACCGATTATTAAGCAAGATGCCCCCAAGCTACCGCGATGGATTTGTGGAACACTGCCTGAACCGAGGCATTCTTCGGACAAGCACAGACCAAACCTACACCTTACCTGACTTGGGGTCCTGGCTACAGATGAAATCCCGGGCGAAGCACATAGCAGGCAGAGCTGCAGCGCTCTACAACTATGAAGCTCCCAAGCCAATAAAGAAAGACCAACGTGCCTTCAATAAACCAAAGGAGAAATCTACTGCATTTTTCCTCACTGCTAGTACTGACCAAAGCTTCAAAGGACGGTCTCCACAACCCAAGTCCTCACACAAACCTAAACCATACTGTCCTCACTGCGACAACAAAGACCACTTCCTGAACGCTTGCCCAGAGTTTAAGAAACTGAACACAGGACAGATTGTGAAGTGGATAACGGATGGACAGCGGTGTTGGAAGTGTGGACGATCTCACAAGCCTGATACTTGCACCCTCAAGCGACCCTGCAACACCTGCAAAGAGCAACATTTGACGGTACTGCATGACGCATTCCAGCAAACCCAGAAAAGTGTGCTCATGGTGACAGCTCCCACTACAAAGGTGTACTTAGACAGACCAAAGAGGGCCCCAAAAGTGATGCTGAAGGTTGTGAAAGTCCTACTTAACACTGTAGACAGAGTACTGGAGACGTATGCTGTACTCGACGACGGCTCAGAGTGAAACATCATCCTGCCACAAGCTGTGCAACACCTGAACCTCACGTCAGAGCCTGAAATGCTCACCCTCAGAACCGTTCGCCAAGATGTAGTGCAGATCCAAGGTGCTTCCGTCACTTTCCACGTATCCTCCCTGCCGAAACCTAGTGAGAAGTACCATATACGTCAGGCATTCACATCCGATAACCTGGCTCTCTCCGAACACTCCTATCCAGTGACGACTCTCCAACAGCGATATAAACACCTCTGCAACTTACCTTTACCTCCTGTGGACCACGCCCAACCTCTGCTGCTTATCGGGTCCGACATGCCTCACCTCCTGACACCCATAGAGCTGGTGCGTTTGGGCCCGCCAGGCGGATCCATTGCAGTCCACACCAAACTTGGCTGGTCTCTTCAAGGCCCCACCAGCATCGACCAAATTCCTGCACCCGAGCAGTGGTGTCTGTTCACAACAATGGTCTCACCGACCATTGAGCTCTCCAAGAACGTTGAGCGCCTTTGGCAGATTGACACGCTTCCTTATACGAACGAGAAGCTGGTAACCCGCTCGAAGCAGGATCAGCAAGCCATAAACCTACTCCAGACATCCACTGTCAGGGTCAATGTCGACGGCATACAGAGATATGCTACACTGCTGCTTCGTCGAGCCAACTCGGATGGAAGCAGTGTTGCCATGTCTCCGAAGCATGGAGCGGAGAATCGCCAAAGACCCAGACCGTGCCAAGGTCTACTGCCAGGAGATCCAGAAGCTAGAGAAGATGGGCTATGTAGCAGTGGAGCCACTTGAGGTAGCTAAAGCAACCCCAGAATGCTGGTATATACCTCACCATATGGTAAGCATAATGACAAAGACAGGATCGTCTTCAATTGCTCTTTCCAGTGTAACGGGCAGTCCCTCAACGACCTTCTTCTCCCTGGACCTACCTTAGGTCCATCCCTGCTAGGCATCCTCATCCGATTCCGTCAGTATCCTGTTGCGGTGAGCGGTGACATCAAAAGCATGTTCCACCAGATACGCCTTTTGCCAGCCGACAAACCAGTACTGCGCTTCATCTGGCGGAATATGCAGAGAACTGAGGAGCCAAGTATTTATGAGTGGCAGGTCCTGCCATTTGGCACAGTGTGCAGTCCTTGCTGCGCCATCTACGCCCTACAGCAGCACATCCATGACAAAGGTGAACCCAACAGTGACTTTGCTAAGTGTATCGAGCAGTCATTCTATGTCGATAACTGCCTTCACAGCACCCACTCAGCGGATGAAGCTAAGGACCTTGTCGATGGCCTGCGCCAGCTGCTCCAAACCGGAGGCTTTGAGATACGCCAGTGGGCCAGCAACGTACCGGCTGTTATTGAACATCTTCCACCTGAAGCCAGATCTGAGAGCAGTGAACTGTGGCTTTCCCAAACCAGCATGGACCTTCAGGAGCCTACCCTGGGATTAGGTTGGGACTGCCTCCGAGACTCCCTGAGGTACAAACACAGACCGGTGGTGAGCGCCGAACCCACAATGAGGAACGTTTACAAGGTACTCGCCTGTCAATACGACCCACTAGGCTACATTGTACCATTTACAACACGAGCCAAAGTTCTTGTCCAGGATCTTTGGAAGGAGCAAATCAGCTGGGATGACCCGATCCAGCCGCAGAGCCTGCGGGACAGATGGTTCACCAGGGAACAGGAGATTCCTGACCTGATCCAGATGGAACTCCCCAGATGTTATGCACCAGCGTCTGCGGACTCACCAACATCAATCAGAGATCTTCACATATTCTGTGACGCTTCTGAGAGAGCATATGGGTCTGTTGCTTACTTACAGACAGAAGATGACCAGAAGGAAGTCCATGTCTCCTTTGTGCTGGCCAGATCCCGTGTAGCACCAAAGAAGCAACTCTCCATGCCTCGACTGGAGCTGAGTGCTGTTCTCACTGGTGCTCAACTAGCCACTGTCCTTCAAACTGAAATCACCTTACCCATCAGAAAAGTCATCTGACTCTGACTGGTCTGACTCCACTACAGTTCTCCACTGGATCAAGTCAGAATCCTGCTGCTACAAAGTTTTCGTTGGCACACGCGTGGCTGAGATTCATAACCTTACTGATGTGAGCAACTGGAGATATGTGGACACTGTGAACAACCCGGCGGATGATATCACACGGGGCAAGACTTTGAAGGAGCTGTCTCGACCACATCGTTGGCACCAAGGCCCTGAGTTCCTGCGTCACACCGAAGGTCATTGGCCGACCAGCCCTTCAGCCTACCCGGAGCGAGAGGATAGCGAGCTTAAGAAATCAGCTTTCTGTGGACATGTGACTGTCAATCCCTGTCCTCAACTCCCTGATGTCAGCACATTCTCTACATGGAAGGAATTCATGCAGGCAACAACACGATCCCTACATGGGGTGGCCGATCTAAGCTCTAGCTCACCTAGTGAAGCAGCTGACTACATCAAAACAGAGAATCTTCTTCTAAAGCAGGCACAGTCACAGCCATTCCCGGATGAAGTCAAAGCGCTCATGTCTGATCGATCCCTACCAACCAACAGTCGTTTGGGCTCTTTATCCCCTGAGTACGATAGGGAGACAGGACTCCTCAGAGTCGGAGGGAGACTGCGAAGAGCTGAGCAGCTAAAGTTGGACTCTATCCACCCGATCGTGCTAGATCCCAAACATCCTCTGACCAAGCTAATCATCCAGGACTTCGATGAGACCCTCCTTCATCCTGGACCAGAGAGAGTGCTAGCTGAACTGCGTCACCGGTTATGGATCCTGCGGGGGAGGGAAGCTATCAAGAGGTATCAGAGCACCTGCATGGAGTGCCAGGCGTGGCATGCCAATCCTTCTGTGCCTAAGATGGCAGACTTGCCACCACCTCGTCTACGCCTGTATAAGCCAACCCTGGTTATTACTAAGGGTGTTGACATTTCAAATGTCACTGTGCTTGATGTTGCTCTATCAGATCATTTCTGTGTATTCTTTGATCTGTCTATTACACCAAAAAACACATTAGATCTGAAACTGTTAAAAAAAGGTACATTAATGAGAATACCAGAACACTTTTTATGGAAGCCATCAAATCTGAAACTGTCCCAGCTTCAAATCATGTTGATGACCTACTGAATACCTTCAATTCTAAAATTTCAAATGTAATTGATGCCATTGCTCCTGCTAAGGTTAAAATGATCGCTAATAAGCAAAAGGCACCATGGAGAAACACTCATTCTGTAAGGGCACAGAAAAGGGAGTGCCGGAAAGCAGGGTGAAAATGGCGTAAATCAAACCCCCAGATTCACTTTGAAATCTATAAAGAAAAATTACATATTTACAGTCTGAACTTGAAAAGCGCTAGGCAATCATTTTTCGCTGAGATCATCAACAAGAACAGTAACAATTCATGCATCTTATTTGCTACCGTTGACAGGTTAACTAACCCTCCGGTTCCAATATCCCCAGAACTAGTTTCTACCAGCAAATGTAGCAAGTTTGCATCCTTTTTTAATGACAAGATTCAAGGCATCAGACATGCTATTAACTCCTCAATGCCAAACAAAAAAAGCATCATCACTGCAGTTTTCCAGAAGTAACTTGGTAGGTATGACACAATTTAATCCCATTGACGACAAAACACTCAAAGAAACTGTGTCCAATCTCAAATCATCCACCTGTTGCCTTGATGTTTTACCCACTAGCTTCCTTCAAACAGTTTTGAGCAGCCTGGCAAAAGAACTAATACTTGTAGTTAACAATTCATGCAGTCTTGATGCTACTGTACTGGATAACTATCGACCGATATCAAACTTACCGTTTTTAGGTAAAGTTATTGAAAAAGTTGTTCACCAACAACTTAGTAACTTTTTAATGCTGAGCAATTGCTTCGATAACTTTCAATCAGGATTTCGGCCCCATCACAGCACTGAGACTGCACTCATAAAGGTACTAAATGACATTCGCCTGAACAATGACTCAGGCAAAGTCTCTGTTTTAGTACTGTTGGATCTTAGTGCTGCCTTTGACACTGTGGACCATACAATTCTATTACAAAGATTAGAAAACTGGGTGGGACTCTCTGGAACTGTCCTTAAGTGGTTCAAGTCATATCTTCATGACAGAAAGTACTTTGTCTCCATTGGAAACTGTGTGTCCGAGCAGATGGCCATGACCTGCGGGGTTCCACAGGGGTCCATTTTGGGACCTCTCCTGTTCAACCTCTATATGCTTCCATGAGGCCAAATCCTACAAAATAATAAAGTAGCCTACCATAATTATGCAGATGACACGCAAATCTACATATCACTTACACCAGGTGACTATGGACCTGTTGAAACTCTGTCTCACTGTGTCGAACAAATCAATGACTGGATGTGGCAAAATTTTCTCCAACTAAACAGAGATAAGACCGAGATAATTGTCTTCGGAGCACAGAAAGAAAGACAGAATGTCTGCTCTCACCTTGACTCCCTGTCCCTCATAACTAAGAGTCAAGCCAGAAATCTTGGCGTTATCCTGGACTCAGATTTAAATTTCAATAGCCACATCAAATCGGTATGGATTACTGCAATGGTCTGTTCACAGGGCTTTCAAAAAAAGCTCTTCGGCAACTCCAACTTATTCAGAACGCCGCTGCCAGGGTCCTGACGAAAACTAAGAAATACAACCACATTACACCAGTTCTAAAATTCTTACACTGGCTACCAGTCACTCAGAGAATTGATTTCAAAATCTTGCTGCTTGTCTACAAATCACTCTGTGGGTCTGGGCCCAAACACATCTCTGACATGCTTGTGCCATATGAACCTTCTAGGACCCTTAGGACATCTGGGGCTGGCCTACTGGCTGTCCCAAGAGTTAGAACAAAACAC
>NW_027283537.1:47500-51185 GCF_046629955.1 Centroberyx affinis | reverse complement strand
CTAACTAGCTCCCCGGTTACCACAAGAGTTGGCATAGCAACCTTTAAAGCAGAGCTAGCCGGGCTTTATGGGAATTATCAGCACGGCTTTGACCAATCAGACGACTTCGTTTCAAACTACCTGTTAAATAATGAATGGGTTAACACTTAACCTCATGAGCGTCTAACAGACTCATATACTGCATGAAAAGGCTTCCACTTTACATGCTGTGTTTAAATGTCTCGTTGCGTGTGTCTGAATGTGTGTGTGTGGCTCAGCACGTGTGTGTGTATGTGTCTCTTGTGTGTCTACGTACACTACAGCTGCATGTGTGTGTGCGTGTGTGTGTGTGTGTGTGTGTTAATGGGTTAGAGGAAATCCTATTGCAGCCGGCCGCTGAGTGCTCCAGGATGGATGGCCTCGGTTGTTTTAACAGGACAGGAGGGGAAGCGGGGCGTTAAACAAACACACACCCTGATAGAATCACACACCACAGCTGGTTGGTTAGTTTGGAGTCTGGTGGGCTAGGGAGAGAGGGGGGGTGGGGGGGTGTGAGGGGTGGAGGAGAGAGGGAGAGGAGAGGAGAGGAGAGGAGAGGAGAGGAGAGGAGTTTGGCTCTGCGGTGGGAGCTTTTAAATCATGCCAGCCTTACCATGTCAGACCACATGTACGTGCAAACACACACACACACACACACACACACACACACACACACTGTAGAGTAGGTCAGGGCCAATTTGTTTGAGCCAGACCAGGCTGAGATACCATGCACACACACACACACACACACACACACACACACACACATTCACTCGCTCAGCCTTCCTGTGGGTCTGAACGCAGCTCTCCTCCCCCCCTCCTCGCGCTTTGTTACCCTCCCTTTTTCTTTCTCACCCTCCTCTCTTTCGTACTTTACCTCTCACTCTCTCAGCCCTCGTCTCGCTCTTTTTCTGTCATTCTGTTGCCCCCCTACCCCTCCTCTCTCTCTCTCTCTCTCTCTCTCTCCCTCTCTCTCTCCCTCTCTCTCTCTCTCTGCCCTAGTTTAGAGAGAGTGAGCTCTCAGTGCTGTGGTCAGGCTGGTGAGCAGCACTAGACTGTAACAGAGACTGTGTGCTTCCATACAACCTGGGAAACACACACACACACACACACACACACACATACTTGCACGTACAGATGCACGCAGGGACACACACACACACACACACACTAACCGAGATAAATGAGTGGAATTTTGGTGAGTGAGTTTTGGTTTTGGAGCATCTCGGTAACGTTACCCTACTATAACGCAATAAGAATGCAAGAAGTGAAGCCATTTAATATGGGAACCGCAACTCAGGTCTAGACTGTCGACCGCAAAGGTGAATTCCATCCTTGTCGCTGTCGTCTTCATCGTCTTTTCAGTAGAAACGTTGACCACAAATTTTGACTGAGTTCCAGAGTAGGAGCGAGCTGTTTAAATCTTAATCAGGATTCTCTTTGATACGAACCGCGACCTGTCAGCTGCAAGCGGCACGCTGGCAAAGTGTAGGCTGTTATGTGGTTGAAGCAAGCAAAGCTTTTTCTTTTATATTTTTAGGTTATTTCTGCTTGGTTATGTGGCACACGGTTAAAGCAAAATTCCACCCTTGGATCCTCTAACACTGTTAGATTTTTATCTGTGATGTTCAAAGCATTGCAGGAGTTATTTAGTGATGAAGTGTTGCAGTTTACTCTCTTGGTGTCCCCATTTTCCCTCAACCTGCCTCATCTACTTCTGCTTCAGTCAGTGATTTCCTACATTTCCCAGAATGCCTTTCAACAACCCCCAGAGATCATGCCTGAACTGAGCGATAGTGATCGCATCAGTAAGAGCAAGAGAGCAAGTTTTCCCAGTTGAGAAAAAGTGAGTTGCCCCAGTAACACTTTACATTAATTATGTTGTTAAATTATCATTGATTAACTACTAACTGATATATTAGTTAGGGACACACTATGTCTTAGTCACTATTAAGTATTATGTATTATTATGTAAGTATTATGATAAGTGATTAAGTACTGTAATTAATCAAAAACGGCAAAGTTAACTGACAGTTTAATTTATCATTATGTCACAGTTTATGTATTCATTACCTCTCAGGTAGCCGCTGGTAATTACAATGCTAATGAATTATTAATTATTGAGTAGCTAACAAATATATCAGTTAGTAGTTAATAAATGATAAATTAACAATGTAATTAAACAATAAGTAGCGAACCGTAAGTCTTACCTTTGCCACTAAACACAACATGTCTGCTGCATTGCATTCTGGGGGTGAAAGTCATGAGCTGAATTCAAACATTCCATCCCACAATGCCGAGGGTGTATGGTATGCGCTTTAGCCTGCTAAACCTCTAAGTACGCCCCGAGCTTTTTAAATCTCCTCAGTCCTTCAGTGTAAGCTTGTGGATTGGCTTGATATTCTCTCGCTCGCTCCGGCTGCGTGACCTTGTAGTTCAATTTGCACACTATATAAGTCTTCCAATTTGTGTAACCCCAATAGTTTTTTTTTTTTTTTTGCGTGGTTGAGAGCTGCTCGCCATGTGTGGAGATAATAATGTTTGACACTTCTCACTGATATCATACACCGCCCCCTCAAGCCGTCATATCATGTTATATAATAAAAACTCTATAGAAACGTCAAGCAATAATGATCGCGCTCGCTTGACTCGGCCACAGCTTTACAGCACATAATGTGTTCTTTGACACCCAGAGGTGCCATGATGCGACTCCCACACACACATCAGCATGCGACCCTTACACTCCTGTCTAACCTAGGCAAATTGGCCAGAGAGCTTTCAGTGATGATGTATTCCAAGCGAAGAGTTCTGCTTCAAAATGCTAATGCATTAGGGAAAAAAATAATTTTGTGATATTTATCATTCCCTATCTGCATCCAGGCTTTAAAAGTGTTATCAACTAAGAACTCAACTGACCTACTATCCTCAAAAACAGTCCTATAATTTGGTCTATTTCTGAGCTATTCATCATTTTGTAAGAGTAGGAATTTGAAAAAAAGGTGGATATCCCATTTTTGGAAACAGTTCTCTTCATTTAGCTCCTTTGTAAAACTTGAATGAAGAACAGGGGATGTGGATTCAGAGAGATGCTACTTTCTGTGTGTGACCCCTCCCCAAACACACACACACACACACACACACACACACACACAACCACCACCTCCCATTCTCTGTCTTTTGTCTTTGAGGAGCGGAGTGATGTATCGGAGAGAGAGAGAGAGAGAGAGAGAGAGATGGAGGGAGATGAAAGACAGGGAGAGATGAGAGCCTGACGGCAGCAGGACAGATAGGGCTGATGAACAGGAGAGAGGCAGAGAAATGGTGGAGAGAGGGAGAGGAGAGAGCAAGAACGAGAGAGTGAGAAGCACAGGGGGGGGTGAGAGAGAGGATGAGAAACTGTTGGAGAGAGAGAGAGAAGAGAGAGGTGGCAGAAGGGGAGAGAGAGAGATAAAGCGAGTGAGAAAGATGGTGGAGAGAGCGAGAGCAGGAAAGAACAGGAAGGAAGGAATGACTTTTACAGAGTGAGAGCATGGGAGATGAAATGAGATGAGAAGGATGAGAAAATGTGAGAGAGGATGAGAAAACAAGAAGATGAGAAAATGAGAGGATGAGAAAACATGAGAGAGGATGAGATAATGTAAGTGGATGAGAAAATGTTAGGGGATGA
>NW_027283537.1:37500-40000 GCF_046629955.1 Centroberyx affinis | reverse complement strand
CCACCGCTATCAGCATATTTCACACTCTCAAGCCCCAGACTCTCCAAAAGCCCGTCGGAATATTCCCCTGTCCAAATAAATCCTGGATTGGAGCTTTGAGGTCAGATGTTCCAAGTGTTTACGTGAACGCTCAGCTCCGCCTCTTGCTTCCCTGCGCTGTGTGTGTGTGTGTGTGTGTGTGTGTGTGTGTGTGTGTGTGTGTCGTCCTTCAGGTCGTCAGAGAGCGGTGTGTCCTTGGTAGGCAGGTGACAAATGTGACATCACTGGTGTTGTATGCTGCTGGCATATTGATGCAAACCATGCTGGGCGTGGCGCGTTTGTGTGTATGCACGCCATAGGCCCACTGTGTGTGTGTGTGTGTGTGTGTGTGTGTGTGTGTGTGTAGTATGAATGCCATGGTTTGCTGTCTGGGCAGAAACCTGGGAATGGGTTGCAGTCGACCTTTGATGGCATTTGAGTGAGCTTGGGACACACACACACACACACACACACACACACACACACACACACACACACACACACACATGGCTGACCTATAATATGCATGAAACAGTGTGAATGCATGCATACACACACACACACACTCGCACATACACTACCAGTCAAAAGTTTGGACACACATTTTTCTTTATTTTTACTATTTTTCCACATTTTAGAATAACAGTAAAGACATCAAAACTGTGAAATGACACAAATGGAATTATGCAGTGACCAAAAAAGTGTTAAACAAATCAAAACTATCTCATATTTCAGATTCTTTAAAGTAGCCGCCCTTTGCCTTGATGGAAAGACAAAGGCTTTGGAAAGAAATTCATACATAGGATCAACTTCACTATTTATATTTGTCTAAGAAACTAATTTCAAGCATTTAAGCAGAAGCCTTTAGATCAAAATGGCTTTAAGAGAATGAAAAACATAGAACATTCAGTCAGGTGTGTCCAGACTGTTGACTGGTAGTGTACACACACACACACACATACACACACACACACACACACACACACACACACACACACACACGAGTGTAGAGCAGTGTGTGATGTGTAAACAGCAGCAGACAGTATATGAGGTTAAGTGTTTCTTCCTGTGTTGCTGTCACCCCTGGCATCATCTGAGGCTGTTTACACGCCTCACATTACACTCCTCATTACAAACTGTCGAAGGAGGGCCAACTAGAATGAGCTTCTGTAATTACTGTGTGTGTGTGTGTGTGTGTGTGTGTGTGTGTGTGTGTGTGTGTGTTTGTGTGTGTGTGTCAGTGGAGGGTTAACTGGACTAAATCGGGTGGAGGAGTTATGTGCTATGTTCTCTGCAGGCTAGCCTTAACACTTCACTGTGTGTGCTTGTGTGCTTGTGTGCTTGTGTGTGTGTGTGTGTGTGTGTGTGTGTGTGTGTGTGTGTGTCTGCCTGGAGTGATTCACCTCCTGTCTGAGTCATCCTCCCACATACATGCATGCGCATACACACACACAAACACACATAGAGTACACCTACACATATACACATATAGGTCCATGCACACACAGAACGCGCCCACCTACACGAACACACACACACACACACACACACACACACAGTTCACAATTATGTGAACATGTCCCATGTGTTTTAAGGAGAGAAAGCTAACATTATGTAATGTGCGGAGCGGGATCTGTGCCTTTTCACAGCTTCACTGTAACTTGAACTGAGCAGCAGGGATGGAAACCATCTGCTGTGCTGCAGCTGGATTCATGGGTGGATCCTCTTTGGGAATCTCGCCTCCTTTTCATTGTTTTGTTGCTCTCTGCTGGTTTTACATTTACTATTCAGTCCATTTCTGCATGCTTCTTCAACCCATCTGATTAAAACAGACCAACCTGCATGGTGCAGAATGGTAGTGCTGCCAGGTCCTTCGCTAATCCCCACCAAATCTGTTTTAGCTGATCAGCTGTCACCTAATTTCTCATTTTTATTTCACACATCTCAGAAAATAAACATACAAGACAGACAGATAACATTGAACTCTTCCTCTTCCGTTACGTGTCTTTTTTATTTATCTACATGTACTTTGTTTATTTGATATTTTTTTCCATGCCATGCCGCACTCCACACTGCAAAATTTGGCAATTTAATGTTGCCTCACTTATCGGCAAACAAGGAGCCCTCGCAGAACACAAGAAGACCTTTTCTGAATTGTGTGTGTCCGCTGATAAATTCAGCAGACAAAGGATCCACCGAGCAGCACTTATTTCCATAAAATTTCAACTTTTATAGCTTCGCCTGTTATTCATACAGACTTCTCCCACTAAAAGACTCTTGGCGGGCGGCAGCGAGCGGGGCGAATCAATTTTAAAAGTTGACATTTTATCGTATGTATGCTGAATTCACCGGTGAACCCCCGGTGGTTCAGAAAAGGTCTTAAAGCTGCAGCAGGCGCTAGATTTAAATCCACCTGCCTCATCTGCCTAAACAGCAGAGTGAGCAGAGAGAGGAGAAGAAGAGCGTCCCGTCCTCCACTGAC
>NW_027283537.1:0-32500 GCF_046629955.1 Centroberyx affinis | reverse complement strand
CCTGATGATTTGAGGAACGACGCTATTTTGATGCGATTTTTGCATCGTGTATCAACATCTTGAATATTTTGAACCGCACCAGACATTCTACATGAAACTACATGTTTCAGTACAATAGATAAGCCAGTTTTTCTATGATGAACATTAATTGTGGAAGCTATAACTGTGATAAATTGTTGTACTTATTATTATATTCATTATACTCAATGAATTGCTTGGACCTAGTTTCAGTGGAGAGTTTTAATCACAAACTCTAAATGCTGTTTCAGAGGCTTTTCTCACAGCCCCCCCCCCCCAAAAAAAAAGAATTAAAAAAAATTTAAAAGTCTCTCGGGGGGAACTTGTGTAGAATTAGACAAAATGGCCGTCAGGCTCTGAGAACAATCTATAGTTTGGGCTGTAATGTGGAAGTTTGGTTGTCGGGGATCGGAGCCTCTGTAATTATGGGTAATATACAACTTGTAGAGGAACTTGGGAAATTTGGTTTTGGCCGGGTTGTGGTGGCAGCTCTGTAGTTGCTGTGAGTGTTGGTGTGTGTGTGTGTGTGTGTGTGTGTGTGTGTGTGTGTAAGTGAGTCTTTGTGCGTTTGTATGTGTGTGTGTGTGTGTGTGTGTGTGTGTGTGTGTGTGATGTATCTCAATATCCTGGGAGGCAAGGCTGACTGGATGCTGCTTTGTAATTGTGGTGGTGTGGCTGTTAGCTGTGGTGCTGACATGCTGTAATGGGAAAAATAGGTTTCTCTCTCTCCCTCTCGCTCTCTCTCTCTCTCTCTCTCTTCCTCGCTGTTTCTCCTCTGCTCTATAAAACAACCAGTTTCCACATACTTAAGACGGCGTCACAGGACTCCTCTCTCTCTTTCTCTCTCTCTCTCTGGCTGCCTCTCTCATCCGCCTACATACACACTTTCTCTTTTTGCCTTTTTACACTTGTTGCAGGAAGGTGTGAAAGCCGCCTTTTAGGATCTTTAAAGGCTCGGCCCAGTAGTCTGTTATTTTACCTCGTTGGACGTATGATTTTACAGTTTTTCCTCTTTCAGGAAATGAGTTATTGGACGCACAACTCTAATGAAAGCTGACTGTGAAAAATGAATGGGTTCATGTTCTCCGCCTGCCTTCCCGTGTTCCTGATCACGTCCCCGAACAGAACAAAGCAGACCAAGATCCAACATAGTATTCACAAATCATTTTTAGTGTTTGTTTTAATGGACATGGAGTACCAGATGGGTGGGGTTTATTGCATCAAGGTCATTACGCACTGAAAAAACATCCATCTTAACAAGTCATTCAGTCTCAAGTTCAGCCTTCAAATCGTATTTTTCTTAAACCAAGAGAAACATTCTGCCAGCGAGGTGAGATAACTCCACTTGTTTCCACTGCAGTTTCAGAGATTTTCTATAGAAACGAGTGCCAGAATAAGGCAGATCACTGCACTACTATCAAGAAAATGACACTTTATTCTACAAAATTCTTGAAACAAGTTGATTTGCGTTGGAAACAAGTGAAATTATCAAACCTCCCTGGCAGATTTTTTCACTTATTTTAAGAAAATTATGATTTTCAGACTCAATAATAGACTAAATGACTTGTTAAAACAGAGATTTTTTGCAGTCAAGTTGTCAATCACAGAAAAGTAAACTGAACTGACTTTTGTCTAAACGTTCTGCTGTTCCTTGTATCGTCCCACATGGCAAACCCCACCCATCTGGCACCTGCGTAGGATAACATAAACCGGGACCAGTAAATACTGTTTTGCTCAGGTTTGGAGTGGAGTGAGTTGCCTTCACCCACATCGTTTTCCATCCCCAACTGGATTCAACCAAATGTTTATGTGCTGTTCATGTGCTGTCAGGTTTATGGGAGTTTCCCACATGGGAAGTTTTGTCTGGACAGCCCACCAAGTTGTGTAGTTGTAAAGTCAGAGAGTATTTGAAGAGCAAATATAGAGGATCCAGCCTGTTAAAAGTGTTAAACTTTAACTAAATGGTGGATTTCTCATTTTGGAACAAAACTTTTCATTTGTTCCCCAAGCTGCTGGGTTCTGATGCCATACTTTTTTTTGGCAAGTTGTGCGTAGTTTCATGCCATCACTGACAAGTCCAAAGCAAAAGAAAAAGTGGACAGAAACACATAATTTCGGCACGATGTGGTATGAAACATCCTACTATAAAATGAGGAAAACTCTGTCCTTCTGTCTGTCTGTCTGCATCCATTTTGCTCCTCAATGGGTTGGCCAATCAATCTGAAACCGCACATGGACATTGAGCATTGGCATAGGCAGGGACTGACGAAGCTGATTTTTCAGTTTTCCCAAATTTACGCTGTTTATGCGCATTTTTGGCAAGTCTGCACGTAGTTGTGGCGCGTGCATCCCCGGGTATGGACTAGTTAAACCATAATTCATCTATTTTGAAGGATTTTGGTGAACATTTCCCCTGACTTTGATGCAAACAATCTCTAACTGTGAGCGACGGCTTTCTGTGGAGAATGTGAATGCAGCATCTCCAGAAGCTATCCAACATGGCCGCCGTGAAATGGACGCAGCATCTAATAATGAATATATAGCACTTGTTTGTTTTTTTCTTTGTGTCCTCCAAAGACTTTAGAGTTAGATATTCAAAACAAAAATAATTAGCCTGATTAATAATTGCCTTGTTGACAGTCTGACATTGGCTGTAAGTAAACATGCGGCAGTATTATCAACATCACTCTCGCCGACTTAAATGGCTTTCAGAGCTGTGATTATTTTGACTTTCACTGTTAACTTTCATCTGTGCTCAGATGGATGCGTTTTGTTGTTAGAGCAAATACAATTAGCGGTCCAGACAGGCTCCGGTCTGTCAATAGAACCGTTCGGCTATTTTGGTTCCACCGAGCATAAAGAACGTTTCTATTTTATGTTTATTGACAACGTGGATGAATCTCTCAAAGAATCAGAATAAGTTTTGTTGGACAAGTAAGTTTGCACGTACAAGGATTTCGACTCGGTGGGTTGATCACATTAAACATAAAACAACACAAATTATATACAGTATATCTATATGTATTAAAAGAATAGTATATAAAAATGTTAAAATTAGACATTTACTAAAGTATCTTTTTGAGGTAGTATATAAAGAAAGAAGTATATAAGCCATACGTAAATATGAAAAAATATAAACTAGAACTGTAAGAAGTAGTTAAGTAGTTATCTATACAGTATGCAGGCGGCTCTCTGTTGTAACGGGACTGATTGCAGTGATTGAAAGCTACAGAAGTCAGTCATTTAAAAAAAAAAAAGAGACTCCTGAGTGTTTCTTTGAATATTTGCGTCTTTTTTCCAGCACATTACCGAGTGACAAACGGACAGATACGCAGGTAGAGAGTGTCAGGCTGCCAGCCGGTGCATCAACACAGGGCGAGTGGGGGCAGCGGTGGGCAGTAATTGCTCTGAAATTAATATTGTGTGAACCGGCAGCACTGAAACCCCTGGCAACAAAGAGGCAGGCGGGCTGGAAAATAAAAAGGAGAAACACAGAGCCGCTCGGCAATCAGCGATCCACCTCTCCGCTTTTACCTCATTTTATCTCTCTTTGTCTCCATTCCATTTAAATTTCAATTTAAAGGCTTTCTGGGTTTATTTAGGTTTCGCTCATGCGCTCCCCCCCCCCCCTGCATCGTATCGAGCACCCATCGTCTCCCTTTAACTCCATCTCACTCCCATTCCTCTGTTTTCCAATCTCATCCCTCCCTCCACTCCTCTTCTCCTCCCCACATATGTTTCCTCTCCCCCTCATCCTCCTCCTCCCCCCCCCCCCCCCCTGCCGTCCCTCAGGTCAGGTGCAGAAAGTCTAGATGTTGCTTGTCAATAATTTAATAAGGAGGGAGCGCTCCCCTCTTAACCAGGGCCATGAATTATTAACCTGTGTCTGTGTGTGTGTGTGTGTGTTTGTGTGTGTGTGTGTGTGTTTGTGTGTGTGTATGTGCGCACACCTACGCATTGGATTGGATGTGATTGTACATTAGCCTCCGTGTGCATGGGCTTTGCCTGTGTATGCTTTGGCCATGTGTGTGAAGCGTGATAAAATAATTGCCTGTCAAAGATGATGGAGCGTGCTCGGAAAGCGCAAATCGGTACTTTCTACAGCGTGTGTGTTTGTATTTGAGTTTTGACTGTGCGTGTGTGTGTGTTTGTGTGTGTGTGTGTGTGTGTGTGTGTGTAGGTAGGTAGCCAGGGAATACACGGCATGCATGTTTTATAAGAGCCTGTCTGCACTGCCTGGTAAACGAGATGCAGTCTTCATTTGTCTTGTCTTGAATCTGCAGATGTGTGTGTGTGAGTGTGTGTGTGTGTGTGTGTGTGTGTGTGTGTGTGTGTGTGTGCAGGTGTACGGTCGGCCGTGTGTGTGTTCTGATGTGAGCTTGTGTTTGTGAGTGTCCTTCTCAAGAGGTGAGACATGCATGTTAACATGGTTTTATTCATCACCACAAAGTTTAAGTGAGTATTGGTTATGTATGTTTGTGTGTTTCTCACTTAGTGTGTGTGTGTGTGTGGTTGTGTGTGTGTGTGTCTTTGCTTACGGCGCTGTAGCGGTGACGTGGGAGTGTTTGTGAGCTCCTGTGCACGAGGCCAATGGCTACATACATCTCAATGAAAGGTGCAGCATCCATCATGGAGGCGCGGTGCTGCAGCTGAAGTGGAGCTGGGAGCCGGAGGAGCCATATTGGGTCAGACAGAGCGCCGCAGCAGCTGGCCGAGACGGTTCTGTTTAAACTGGCTGCCAAACTGGATGAGCTGTTTTTATTTATTTATGTGTTTAGTTGGGCGGTGGGGGCGGGCGCTTTCAGTTACAGTAGATCCAAATATGCATCGTAACCAGTAATCTCAATCCAAATGACTTGGGCATCACGCTGCAAAAAATGACAAGCTGTCCAGTGATTTTATCTTGTTTCCAGTTTCTAGTCAAATTATCTCATTGCACTGGCAGATAATCGTGCTGGTTTCAATAAATTTCACTTGATTCATGCCAAAATGACTTCTTTCAAGGAATCATCATAAAGCAATGAAGAAAACTGAAGACTGAAGTCTTGAAGTCTTGAAACAAGAAACTTTCTCCAAGACTATTTCACTGTTACCAAGTAAATGTCCTGAAACAAGTTATAATATCCTGAAAAAAAGTTGAAATTTGTTGAAACCAAAAATCATCTGTCAGTGCAGTAAGATGATTTCACTAAAATAAGCTTGATAAGTCTGGATACAAGATGAAATAACTTAACAAGACTGTCAGTTTTTGAAATGCATCAATGTACAGGAATTTGGTGATTATAGTATTAGTATTAAGTATTATTAGTAGTAATACTTCAGTATGACGGCCATCCTAAAGTAGCCAGAAGAAGAATGGCTCTTCCCCGGCCACTCGGAGACACTGGCGCAGCTGAAGCCGTTTTAAATCGTCCAGGTCCGCTCTGCTTTCCTTTGGAGGAGCTGATTGATTATGCATCGCGGCTCTCCCACAAACAACAAAGACGTTTGTCCAACAACTCTTTCACATCCTGCCTGACCGTGCGCCCTGCCTCGCTGTGAATTTTAATTGGCTGCATCTGTAGGATTTAACAGAAGTGGAGCAGAGTGGGTGTTGGCGCTACAGTCGAAAAAGAAGGGCTTGTTAGCTCCTCGCCTTCGAGAGAGCGGCGAGTGTGAGCTCTCCAAGTCAACACCAGGCAACGCCGCGGAGTGGATCGCCACCTAGTTAGCTCCAGCGGCTAGCTCGCCGTTCAAAGCTTTCTGTTGGTAAGAGCAACATAATTAGCTTTTGCATCTTAGCAATAGCGAGCGCACACACGCTGTCCACCATGTGGTGCTGGAAACATGATCATCATGCAGGGGGACGCGGTAGCTTATTAGCTTTACCTTTGAGGTCCCAGGGCTTTGTTGTGGAAGCTAATTAGCGTCAGCTTTCAGAGCTCCGGGAGAGTGAGGAGTTGAGTCTGGAGATGGTGGACGAGGAGGTGGGCATCTCTCCCTCTGCCAGCATAATTTATCACATGCATCAGCCTTGTAACTCCAGAATCTATGGAAAACTGGAGAGGAATGCTGTTAACATGCTAATTTACCTGTCTTGTTAAATGTGGACAAATTGCCCAGTGAGGAAGCCACCTGTCTCCCGTCCTTTGATGCTCGCTGTTAACTAACTACATAAGAGTTTTGTGTTGCTTTAATGAGCGAGGAAGTTTTAAAGACGGGGTTCATCATTACACTCACTTCCTCAAGTGAAGCTGCTGTACATTCCCAGTCAGGCGGCAGGGCGGCCTGCTGATCAGAGCGCCGCCAGAGACAGGCTCAGGTTTCACACTATAGAGCCAGTGTGTCCATCCTGCTGAAGTGTCTCTGAGCAAGGCAGCGAGCTCTTGGCTTCACCTGCCTACATTCCTAACAGACAAACAAAGTCCTAATTGGACTGTGTGTAACAAGGCAATTGAAATGCTTCCTAAAAAAAATAACGATGCCAGACTGCTGTATTGTCAGTGTGTTTTTCCCAGCATGCACTGCTGCAGAAGTATCGTGGTAAGAGGTGGTGGTCCCCAGTTGGAGAGCGAGACTCTCAGCAATAGAAAGACACTAATGTACCTCTCCAGTTAGCTTTGAGTGCTTGTGTGTGTGTGTGTGTGTGTGTGTGTGTGTTTGCGTTACGTGATTCAACAAGAGTTCTCTGCTTCCCCTGGAACTAAGAGCTTCTGAGAGTGAAGTACATCGAGCGAACATTATGCACATCTTGTCCGCAAGCCTCTGTATCGATGTACACACACACACACACACACACACAGAGGGGCACAGATGCATATTATGCAGTACGTGCAGGGGCGTAGATGCATGTCACACTGAAACATGCATGCATGCCTGCACACACGCATGCATTGTTCGTTCAGTAGCGTGTACACTCACTTCAACAAGATGGCATTCTCTTTCTCTCTCTCTCTCTCTCTCTCTCTCTCTCTCTCTCTCTCTCTCTCTCTCTCTGGGCCCACCCTTCTGCTCTCTCGCCCTCGCTATTGGTCTCTGTCACTGACACTGATACACACACACACACACACACACACACATAAATACACAAATAATACTTAGAATTTGTTTTTACGCACCAACATACAATTCATTTCCCGTCTGTCACACAAAAACCGTTAAATCTCTTTTTAATTTTCTCAGTATGGCGCTTTTATATAGCTTAGGCACGCAACCAATCTCACACACACACACACACACACACACACACACACACACACACACACACACACACACAAACATGCAGGCCTCAAAGGAGACAAATGATGAGAATGAAGTGGCATAAAGAGAGAGATGAAAAATGGGGGGCAGAGAGACAGAGACAGACAGTGACACAGAGGGAGAAAAAGAGGATTGAAAGACATACAGACTGAGGGAGAGAAAGACAGAGTGAAAAATGGCAAAAAAAAAGTGACAGAGATAAATAGAGCAATAGCGGCGGAGAAAAAGGCTTGAAAGACAGACGGACTAAGGGAGAGACGGATAGAAAGCAAAAAAAAAATTGCTAGGAAGAGAGTGACAGAAGGGGAAAAACGAGAGCGACAGTGATGAATAGGAGGCAGTGAAAGACAGACTGACGGAGGGAGAGACAGACAGATCCTGTTAAAAACGCGACAGACAGTGACAGATTGTAAAAAACGACTGACAGAGGGTGAAAGAGTAGTGAATGATAGACTGAGGTGAGACAAAAACAAGTGAAAACTAGCTTAGGGCTACTTACATGCTCGCCTGCTGTGAGCATGGCAACTGAAAATATAATAAATAACTATATATAAATAACTCTATAATATGAAACAAATCACCAATAATAGATCACTGCTACCACTGAACTACTAATGTTTCTGCTAGCAAGGCCTACTAGAATAATATTGCATCCTATAATAAAGCATTAAACCCACTTACAATGAAGAAGCCCAACAAATGATATACAAAACTTAGATCAAACAGTCTAATGTTGTAAAATGACCCAACTTTTCAGGAAACCAGCGGACATGAAATGAATCTTCTACTAGCTCAGGGCGACCAGCTCCTCGTTTTCCTGAAACAAACAGTGCCTGGATTTGGTGCTTTGTCCTCGGCTGGCACTGTCCCAGAAAACGTCCCGGGATTTCCCTCTGTGTCCCTCTCTTTTCTTATTTCCCTCTCTGGTCAGTTTCAATCAATTTCAACCTTTAACTTTCTATATTATCCGTCAAAAAAGATACACAAAAATCACCTAATGCAGCTAAGTTTTTGTCAGATAAATAAGCCAATCAAATTCCAACACAATCTCACAGGCAACAAGCTAGCTATGGCTCTGTCCAAAAAAAAAAAAATCCCAAAACTTCAGAGTGAAGTTTGAGTTTATTGCAGTTCCAGGAAATAAGTTATTGGACAACTGCTTTGGAGTTTTTGGACACACACAACTCTAATGAAAAATGAATGGGTTCCTTGCTCTCTACCTGCTTTCCCCGTGTTCCTGATCACATCCCCGAAGCAGACCAAATATTTTTTAGTGTTTGCTTTAATGTGTATGGAGTACCAGATGGGTGGGGTCAACCCACTCAGTGATATCAAAGATCATTACGGTAGTGTCAGTAGCAGGAAAAAAACCCCCAGAGTGAAGTTTGAGATTTTTTCATGTCCTGATGTGGTGCAGGCTGCTCCCTTGAAGTTCAGTGAATGAAAGTCAAAAATCAAATCAATTTCTTTTCCCCAGATTTGCTCCAAAAAAATCTTTTCACCTTACGCTACCTAGAAATGTTTCCCAAAGCACTTTAAATTGTATAAAAATGAGAAATGAGATTTAAGCAATTTTCCAATGCAACCGCACTAAAACAATAGCTGCAGAAGGAATATTATATTATGGGCCGTCAGCTGGCCTATAAAGGTCACAACCACAGGCATTTTAGACATGCACAGCTCCTCAAGGACCCGGTGAAAACCCTACAGTCTCTTAGCGACGTCAGCATATGTAGATGCTTGCCCTTCTGGCTAGCTGAAAGGTAGAAAAAAGAGCAATGCAGAGTGAAGAGAAGAGAGCAGAAAACAGAAAAGGGCAGACAGACTGAAAGACAGACAGAGAGAGAGAGAGAGAGGGAGACAAAGAAGCACAAGGACAGTTACGGCAGAAGAAACAGGGCTTTGAGGAAAATGAGCGATACGATTGGCCGTTGGATGTAAAGACGGCCTGACTGAAGGCCCAAAGCAGATGAAAGCAGAGAAAAGTGGCGTGGAGGGCGAGAGATGAAGAGAGGCACACAAAATGATGAAGATGAAAGAGAAAGGGGGGAGAGAGAGAGAGAGAGAGAGAGTGGGAGAGGGACAATGGGTTTCTGAGAGAGGAAGGGAGCGGCAGTCTGACCTTGAGGAAGCGTGGGGGGTTAGAGGGGGTGGAGGGGGGGGGGGGGTGGGGGGGGGGAATCCCAACTGAGAAACAGAGAGAGAGTTAGAGAGAGACAGAGGAGGGCAACGAAAGAAAAGTGAAGAGGTACAGTAGAGGAGAGAGAGTTCGATGGGCCTGAGGGAAGGTGAGGGAGAGCAACAGCCTGACAGAGGTTGGGCAGATGAGAGAGAGAGAGAGTGAGAGTGAGAGTGAGAGAGAGAGAGAGAGAGAGAGAGTGAGTGAGAGAGAGAGAGAGAGAGAGCGAGCCCTTACTGTTTTTTGAATGGTTTGCACTCCATGTTCTCAATTTTGGATCTATCCTCTGTTATTATAATTGGTGATTATGTACCTTTGTATAGTGCTTGTTTTCAAACCAAATAATTGATTGGTATCATAGATATTGATTATATACTATTCTATGAAGGCCTTTCAGGTGTCATAGCACCTTTTGGCAGCCATATTGGAGGTCCTCAGCTCTTGACAACATGGCTGAAAACAACTGATTGCAGTTTTTAAACTGACAACTCTCTCAAGAGTATGGAACAGACACGGATGATTTCTGTGTTGTTTCTGACTTGGAACTGATGATATCGTCTCTGATCCATCTGATCTGGGTTTGTGTTTAGATAATGCCAGCTGTTAGCTAGCTAACCATAGTATCTGCTCAGCTAACTATCACTGTTTTGTTGTTAACACAGCCAAACTGGAGAAACAAATCCCCAGTTAGCAGACCCTTACGATTTCAAAGCTCCCTCATGCACTTATTCACCGCCCTGTGTTTATGTCTGTTAAGCTGTTTTCTTCTTCTTATGGCCGCTCCTGGGCACCGCACTTACACCGCAGCTTCAAAACAAATCGTTTTTGATATGAAATCTCGTTACCAAGGAAAACATTAAATAGGGCAGCCTCTCCACCCACTACATCAGTTTAGCTTGTCCAGCCTGAGGCGAGATGAGACTGTCAAACTGGAAGCAGAATGTGGCGACATGTTGTCGGAGTAAAGAGGCCAGCAGACAGATTACAGAGAGGTGGTGTGCTGCAGCAGGCGAACGAGGAGACGCCGGGGTCAAAGGAAAAAAAAACTATCTCTCAATGAGAAGTAGCAACTGGCTGGCTCAGCTCTGCTCCCTGTGCTGTGTTGAACGTGTTTGTTTTAGATTTAGATTTTTTTTTGTCATATTGTTATTTGCTTTAAGCGTTCCATCATTATACCTGAAGAAACACACAAACTGCCTATGATGCCTATAATGCGTGGCTTATGTTTTTTAATCATGTTTAGCCTTTGAAATTGGTTGAAAAAAGAGGCTGGTAAAAATGTGAACGCTGGTAGAATTTAGGAATCTACAAGAAACAGTGGCTGTTCTGTGGCTAATTTCCCACCCTGGTTGGTTGTTAACAGCAACATTATCTAGTCTCTTTGCTAAATTAGCTTGCTGGCTGGCTGCTAGCTATCAAAGCCCAAAACCAACAGTGTGTTCAGGTTAACTGAGCTGACTCTTCTCAAGCTACAACTCAGAGTGTTCTGGAGTAGAGACTAGGGCTGAAGAAACACATTATCAGAGCATTTACTTTCACTTCTAATATTACTCACAGACCTACATCCACACCTCAACTGTCTCTTTCAGAAAGAGGCAGTTGAGGTGTGGATGTAGGTCTGTGAGTAATATTAGAAATCTCTCATTTCCCCCCTGGTTCTTATGT
This sequence comes from Centroberyx affinis, assembly GCF_046629955.1. NCBI lineage: Eukaryota > Metazoa > Chordata > Actinopteri > Beryciformes > Berycidae > Centroberyx > Centroberyx affinis. Next base: position 21,399 of record NW_027283537.1, on the reverse strand, counting down.
ATTTAACGCTTATTTGCATACATCTAATTATCCAACGGACCTTCATGGCAGCTGCGGTTGCTAGATTTGATGACGGGAACTGGGAATCCCCTACAGTACATGCTTTCAAGCCAAACAATATATCATCTAGATATGGTTTGAATGTATAAATGGCTGTTTGTGGGTTTTGAAAATTAGCATTTTGCATACTGCCTTGGTAATACAGTTTCTGCTAAACAGTCATGACAATGAATTGAGATAAAGAGGCAAGTGAGAGAGAGTCAGATGGTCCAGAGGAGGGAGGGGGAGAGAGAGAGAGAGAGAGAGAGAGAGAGAGAGAGAGAGAGGGAGAAACAGAGCGAGAGAGAGAAACAGAGAGAGAGAGAGGGAGAGAGGGAGAAACAGAGAGAGAGAAAGAGACAGAGAGGGAGAAACAGAGAGAGAGAGAGAGAAAGAGACAGAGAGGGAGAAACAGAGAGAGAGAAAGAGACAGTGAGGGAGAAACAGAGAGAGAGAGAAAGAGACAGTGAGGGAGAAACAGAGAGAGAGAGACAGACAGAGAGTGGGGAGAAGGTGAGGAGAGGAGAGGGAGAGAAAGACAAAATGGGGGTTAAAGGGTAGAGGATGGAAAGCAAAAGAAAGCAGAGGGAAGTGAAGAGTCCAGAGGAGAGAGGGAGAGAGAGAGAGAGAGAGAGTCAGACGGAGGGCAGGAGAGAGAGAGAGAGAGAGAGAGTCAGACGGAGGGCAGGAGAGAGGAGGAGAGGCTGACGGCTCGAGTTGAGGGGATCAGTCTGCTTAGTGTCTGTCAGTCCGACAGGAGAGAGACTGAAAACAGCTGGGGGCTCTCAGTGTGTGTGTGTGTGTGTGTGTGTGTGTGTGTGTGTGTGTGTGTGTGTGTGTGTGTGTGTGTGTGTGTGTGTGTGTGTGTATGTATGTGTGTGTGTGTGTGTGTGCGTGTTTGTGTGTGTCACTGCCAACTGCCAACACAGGCCGCCCTGTGTGTGTGTATGTGTATTTACACGAGAGAGAGATAGAGAGAGAGAGATGGGGGGGCAAGGCAAGGACAGCCAGAGATCAAAGACACACCCACATGCGCGCACACACACACACACACACACACACACACACACACACACACACGCGCGCGGGGAACAGCCTGCGTTGGCAGTGATTGGTCAGCCTGCATGACTGTTGGGCGGTGATCACGATACCTGCAGAGATAATAGATTCACAGAGGTCACACACACACACACACACACACACACACATATATATACACACACCACCTGCAGATGCCCGGTCACAGCAGTTCTCACACTCTTAATATGGTAGAGCTGTCATCACTGCACCAACCTTGGCTCTGACAGAGAGAGAGAGAGAGAGAGAGAGAGAGAGAGAGAGAGAGAGAGAGAGAGAGAGAGGGGGATCCTGGATATGAATTGAATTGTAGCAGGGAGTGAGGAGAGATTGTTTGTGTCCTGTGTAATTTCAGACCATAATGCCCTGGTACACAGTGTTCTGCCCTCCCTCCCTCTAGGCCTGCATCCATTTCTTCTCATTTTTCTCTCCATTTCAGAACACAAAGAGCACTCACTCCCCTCCATCTCTCTCTCCCTCTCTCTCTCTCTCTCTCTCTCTCTCTCTCCCTCTCTCTCCTCTCTAACAACACTCTCCTCTTTACACTGTTCTGTATTCTCCGTCCTGTTCTGCTCCGTTCTGCTTGCCACTGTAGTTTAGGCTCGCTTCGTTTTGTTCTGTTTTGTTCTACTGTTGTATTTTTTCCTCCCCCTCTTTTTCTCTCTCTCTCCCTTATCTCTCTTTCCCTCTCTCTCTCTCTCTGCCGTTCAATTCGGGTCACTTGTGCTCTTTTTTACATCTTCGCTTTTCTCTTTGGTTCAATCCCATTTCTGTTCTGTTGTCTTACATCCCACGTACGTTTCTACCACAGACTAACTACAATGAGAGCTGCTGTCAGTGTGCGTGTGTGTGTTTGTGTGTGTGTGTGTGTGTGTGTGTGTGTTTGGCGTGGGGGTGGGGAGTACATTGTTCCAGGAGGGCCCTCTAATGGTCCATTAGTTGGACTATTGTTTCAATAATCTACCTTTCTGGGAAATTTAGATATCATTTGATACATGTAGAAGCAGGATAATGCTCTAATTGAACGGGGCGTCCTGGTGGCTCAGTTGTAACCGCAGCTTCCTGGGTTTGAATCCGTCCTGGGACCTTTGTCACATGTCATCCCCCCCCCCTCTCTCTCTCTCTCTCTTTCTCCCAGTCTTTCCTGTCTGTCTCCACTGTCAAAGCAAAAGACAAAACCCTGCCATGAGTCAAAACACATTGTTTTTACTAATAAATGTTTGTTCTCAGTGCTGCTGGAATCGATTCTTCTCAGCTCTCAGCTAAGTTGTGCCAGAATACTTTTTTATTTTCCACTGTCAAAGGCAAAAAATCCTCCGAAATAAACCTTGTACCCATTTTGTACAAATGGTTTGGTCTGCTATGCATGCTGCATCAAGGTCAAGATGCCCACTGTGTTTAGTTTTGCAAGCTAGTTACTAAAGTGCTCACATCATCAGGCCTCAGATCATCAAATGCCAAGCAGCCGACAAAGAAAAGAAAGGGAACATGAGGATATTTGTGCCTTGGAGTTCCCTTTAAGGCCATAATTAATGACTTTGCTGCAAGGAAAGTTTGCTGTTTGGCATTTGGACCAAGCGCCAACAACAAAGACACAAACAAGACACGAGGTGGGAGTGTGGCGTTGTGTTTATTGGATTATTTCGACGGCTCCTGGAATGCCATTAATGGTGTGACCTGCGTATGAATTGCTCGATACGATTGTTATGACATTCGCTACGGGCCTAGAAAATAAAGCAATCAAGATGTGACAGGTATGGTACAGTATTCGCAGGCGTGTTTGGCGATAGGAGAGCTTAATGTTCTGTTTGTGAGAGGATTGACTGTGAAAAACAAAAAAAGTGGTGAGAGTAATGAATGCATTAGTTGGTAATGTGTGTGGGCTAATTGTTTCAATACTGGCTGTAGTGTGTAAACTGTGTGTGTGTGTGTGTGTGTGTGTGTTATGAGGATGTGATGAGACTTTGTTTGAGTCCAGAGTCCTGCTGGTTTTCATTCTAGCCATCAAATCAGGGAGTGATTTACACCTGAATGCAACCAGGTGGTCCCGCCTGGAACGGTCTGCCTCCAAGTCCTGGAAGCAGAGGGATTTGTGCCTGTGAGGTCTGACCTTCTGCTGCGGACGTGCACGCACAGAGCGGTGAATTGTGAACACAAACGATTATCTTTTTTAACCTTTCCAGGCTTTAGCGTCAGGTTAATTATTGAAGGAAGCCTAGAGGCGGTGTATATACATTATTTGTTGCGAAAATATCATCTTTGGGAGAAATACCAGATAATCTATGTGTATTACAATCATATTTTTTCCCCTTTTCTTAAATCGTCCCATTGATTTCCTGTTACGACCCCACGAGGGGACCTCAACCCTCAGGTTGATGACAACTAACGTAGAGCAGCGGTTTTCAAAATTTTACCTGTCAGTGAGTAGACACACATTAGGCCACAGACCTCCATTAGAGAAGATTTAATGATATGAGGCCAAAGTGAAACATCTGATTAAAACTGTCATCCCAATAGATTCTCTAATTGGGGATAATTTAATAAAAAAAAAATAATGAAAATAAATTGTTCCTCTCTTTTTGCTGGGGATCCCCCGGAACCACTTCAAGGACCCCAGTTTGAGAACCACTAACCTGGAGTATGTTACTGTTTTGCTCCATTTCGTTACATTACTACACCCTCACCCCCCTACACACACACACACTCGCACACACACACACACACTCCAGAGCCGTGTCGGTGTCAGAAACAGAGGCGGTAATGGTGGTGTTCGTCTCCTGATCTTGCCTTATTAATTTGTGTTCAGCTTTGTAATCCGGTTATTTGCCGCTTGCTTCTCATTCTGGCAGAAAATATCGGTAATTAGAGCTTAGTGCTTGGCTGGCCAAATTATTTTCCTCTTAGTGTTTTACCGAGGAGCGCTTGTTAAACCGGACCCCGCGCCGCTTTGAGATGAAATGAGCCAAAACCACCCCCCATTGTTGAAAGCCACCCGTCTATCTCAGAGGATCACAGTCTTGGGAGTTGGGACCATACACACACGCACACACACACACACACACACACACACAGAACCCAGGAGCCATGAGTCACAAGTTGATTTATGGAATCTGAAAAAATTGATTTATAATGTACAAATTTGCTACGACACTTTGAGTCTTTGTGATAAATGCCTTTTACTTGTGGAATGCTTAATATTTGCAGCTTCCTGGCTTCATCCCATAACTCATAATTAAAATAGCCTGAAAGGGGAACATCATCGTTTGTTGTCAAAGTTAACCATGTTGCATATTTATGGCCGCAGCAGCCAGTCACCAGGAGGCATTGCTTCCGTTTTTGGGCCGGTCGCGGGCTGAAAAGGTTGAGAACCAGCGATCCGTCTTAGAGCCAGCACTTTAGCAGCCGGGTCTGAAATTTTATTGAAGTAAGTGCTGCTCATTGGATTGTACACATGCCAGGTTTACTAGCCGACTCTAACGATTCGGAAAAGGTCTTAAATCACGCTCTGTGATGGATGTATGGTTGCCGATAAGCAAGGCAACATTAAGCTTTTAGATTTAGGACTGGAGTTTTATATAACGTTGACTGCCTCACAAAGAGAGAAAGGGAAAATTACACATACCGCATGGCATGCATGCACATAGAGATAAATACACAAATGCTGCTGTGCCAATTTCCTTTGAGTAGTAAACCCTTTTAGCGTGCCAGGTGAGCGTTAAAACCAGATCATACAGCAGGAGAGGAGGCACTTGTGTGTGTAAGTAATCATAAATGGGCCTCTAACTGGGCTAAACACACCTGATTGTGGTGTGGGTGGTAATAATAGCATTGTGACTGGCGCTGTACTTGGACTTGGAGAGCGTCCTCAAAGCCAGGGCCAGGCAGGCGGCCGGAGAGAGAGAGAGAGAGAGAGGGAGGCCCGACCAAAAATAGAGACTAGAAAAAGAGATGCTGGTGAGTGCTGGGAGACACGAGCGTCCGAGGAACCCCATGCAGAGAAGAAAAATCACGTCCAACTTAATAGGGACAATAATAGGGAATGAAATAGAAGCGGTGCTGCATGCCTGTCGCAATAGTCAGTAAATTACTGCCAGAAGTGGGAGACGGCCAAGGAGAACTAAGATAGCAGTGGGTCTTTCTCATTGGCTACGTACATACTTGCCAGAATTTGGTAGTGACAACTGAATTTAGGGATAAAAGTGAATGTGCATTATGTATGGTACACATTTGAGCAGAGCGGAGTAACACGACTACACTGTGTGTGTACGGATAACAGGAGTCACTCCTATCCTCCGATCTCACGATGGCTATAAATAACATCTGTAACCATAGAAACGTTTACTTCAGACTAGGGCTGGGCGATATATCAATATTATATCGATATCGTGATATGAGACTAGATATCGTCTTAGATTTTGGATATCGTAATATCGTGATATGGCATAAGTGTTGTCTTTTCCTGGTTTTAAAGGCTGCATTACAATAAAGTGATGTCATTTTCTGAACTTACCAGACTGTTCTAAAACAGGGAAGGAAACCCTGTCTTTGCATTTTATTTTGATCACAGTCTTGTTTTAATGAAAGTGCTTGTGACATCTCACATGTGGCTTTGACTTACGACTGAACATTTAGCCCACTTCGTAGAAAATACCGAGATATATATCGTGTATCGCCATTCAGCCTAAAAATACCGAGATATGATTTTTGGTCCATATCGCCCAGCCCTACTTCAGACCAACATGGCGGCCACCGACAGCGGCGTCGTTTTCTCTTTTCCCATCGCATGGACTTGATACTTTTAAGCGGCCGCAACATTTGGGCTGGCCCAAGACCGCAGAACCGGTAGGAGCAACTGCAGCGTTGAGGAAACTTTGAGGAAATTTGAGAATGGGACCAACCAAGGATGGTCACTTGGCCGAAGAGAAACGATGGGAACTGTCACGTCCAAACAGCGCTGTAGTCTTATCGTACAGAGACAGCTGGGAGAATGAACAGCTGTGTGTCTTACTTGATCCCACGGTCCATCTCAAACTGTAAGGACGCTCGCTTGTGCTCAGAAGTTCTTTCTTTCTGTGACAACTTGGAAAGAACATTCTCCGCAAGGACACCGGTATCGATAGGACACTCTTGGATTTGATAATCGCCTGTTGTATCTTCAATTCAGGGCTTTAGTTTTTAGTTTCCAGCGCCGATCTTTCTTCAGCCTACAATGATGCCATTAAATCAGGTCACCAGTCCACTTGTTGCAATTCATTCAATTCCTGAATGGCAAAGACTGTGTCGTTTCAGGTTTTCAGACTTCAAAAACTCTGTGTAGATAGCTGCAATACTAATAATTTCGGCATATGCACGTTACTGTACTATGACATTACCCTTTTCCCTGATTCAGCAAACGGTAACATAGTAAAATAACTGATTTCATTTGATATTTTAAAAATTTTCCTGCCCAATTTATTCTTGCTCTCTGCGCCCTCTTTGCCCTTGCTTGTCCTCTCAACCAGGATTGGATAACTATCTAATTACATACATACTACATTTTTTTTTTTTTTTTTAGATCTTGATCCTCCTTTTTTTGAATAATGCCTTTTGATGAATTCCTCGCTGGCCTTTGATCTGTGCGGCAGAATAGAAGTGTATTGAGCAGTGGAATCACATCAGATAGCAAAGACAAACTCTTTAATGGAATTCTGCGGAGAGCAGAGAAGCCTTGATCAACAAGGCAGCGGCATGAAAAGAAACGCCTGCACATGAAAGGAAACGTAAAATAAAAGCCATTGACACAAGAGTCACCATCGCTGTGGCTCATTTCTTTTGTGAAGACATGACATGAGTCGTGTCATTCACTGCAGCGCGGCGTTTGGACGGTGTCACTTCTGCCACGCTCAGCCTCGGTCCCCGCTGAAAAGAAGCACTCACGATCCTCTTTTCAGTTCCCTCTTCAATTGCTCCACTCGTTTGCTCTTGAATGTGTTGGGGTTTTTTTTCCCTTCCTGTTGACGCTGGGAGTCATTGTCTTTCAAAGGTGGATGGGTTTTTCTTTTTTTTTTTTTTTTTTGTTTGAACGGCGTACAGGAGGAGCTCAGAGCCTGAACGGCAAAGGTGGGCCTTTGAAAACTGAGACCTGAGATATTGAAGCTGCTGTTCTTTACCTCGACGCCGCTGATGGTGCTCTTGTTATTTTTCATGTAAACGTAGCCCGCGGTGGGAAGGCTTTCGTCTGCGGATTATACACTTAGGCACGTCTCTAGGTGCATCGGACTGAAAGAACACCTGAGAAAATAGAAGCAAACAAACTGAGCTGAACTTTTTTTTTTTTTTTTTGAACCTCTATTTATCCAGGGAAGGTTGAGAGCTTCCCAGTACAGCCACAGTCTTACACTGCTGGCCAGTGAGCAACAGTGAACAGTGCTGAAGAACACCTCGACTGCATTTGTTGAAGGAGCGGAGAGTGTTTCTTGTTCACTTTCAAAACGGATAGTAGAGGTGAGCACATCCTACCTGTATTTAGGCCAGGTGCTGGATGAATGAGTCATGAAAAGTGGATCAAAAAAGGATTATCCGCACACTGGACTAGAGCTCCTTTTTTAATACTTTAATGCAATGTAACGTTCGAATGGGCTGAACGATATTGACAAAACATTTTTTTTAGAACTTAAAAATTGTTTACAGAAAAGTGATTTGTGCAGGATTTACTGAGTTTGAGTATGATGAAAGGTTTTCACCAAGATCGTACTTGATTCACGGACCAAAGATTACCTGCAGCTCTAAAACACCTTGTTCACAAATCCATTTTGGACGCAACTCTTAATTGCAGCCTTTGCAATTTTGCTTTTTTTTTTTCGATTAATTGTTCAGCTCTAGTTTTGACCCTAAGGACTTTGTCAGGCAAATGATTTTCCCAGCATGCCTGGGATTCAAACCTCCAGTCAAAAGCTCATTTGACTAACCTGTTGCTTTTTATCGGAGGTACATGGATGATTTCTACCTGTAAATGAGGGTGTTGAAAATCAGCTGAACTGAGGTGCCCTACAATTTGTACAGTGTAGCCAAATTGCATACCTGCCACCTATTCATTATGTTGAGAATGGCTTTTGTATGAAGTGTTATGAACCTTATCAGCCTCTCGATTGTGCGAAGGCGCGCTGTGAATGGGCAAATCTCTGCTACATCTATCATCAAAAGGACAATGGAATGTTGATTAAAGATGATTATTTAGAAGCCGGTGCCATTGGGTGTCAAACACCAATTACTGGTGAGTCAGCTCTCCAGCTCCGTGTAAGTGAACCCCCACCCCACTACCCCCCAGACCCCCCCCACCCTCACAGTCTTTGCCACTGTAATTATAGAATTGTATTAATGCCCTAATCACTGCTGTCGAGTGAAAACTTTGCATCTGCAAAATGACAACGTGTCAGAAAGAAATAAAAGACTTATTTTGAGATAGTCCACTGTGCATTTTGGAAATTATACAACAGGTTTTGAAAGGGTTTCATGAGCCCAGGGGTCACATCATTCTGTCAGCCCACAGAGGATTATGCAGTCCTTCAGTTCCAGTAAAAACATTAAATCACCATAACTGGAGTTAAGAGGTTGTCACCTGACAACATGGTAATGCTGAAAGCCACCTACAGCCAATTCCATGAGCTGTCAGCCGCCCATTCAAGATGACTCAGCGTCCGAGCATGATGTGAGTCAAAATTAGTACTGTTACAATGTGGAAACTCCTTTTTCCTCTTCTGTCAAATCTCTATTATCTTACTAAGCATCTTAATATGCAAAGAAAGTGAAAATGTCACTTTATGAACACATTTTGGAGATGCGCGTTATCGCTGGAAACGTGCCTGGTGTTCTATTTTATCATTTCGCCGTAAAATTTTTAAAATCTCTTTTCCGCCTGTGAGCGGCAGAGGTAACAGGGAAAAAAAAGCTTTCACAGTCGCATCAGGGAGCTAATCGCACCGTTAATTTTTCAACAAAACAACGGTTACAAATTTGCAAAGAGAACCTTGAGGATGTTTCCAGCAGCGACGACTTTCTCCATGCTTTCCTTCAAATTCCTCAAAATGGCACTTGCACTTTCTTCACACCCTCTAAAAAGCCATATCTAATCAGGCAAAGACCACGAGTGCCAATTACAGTTAATTCAGGTCCCTGATGTGAGGTGAGAAAAACAATTCCTGCACTAATATGAGAAATTTCTCTTCTTTTCCGCACCACATATGAAGAATTTAGTTGGGAGTTGGGGGAAGTCTGCATTTTCTAACACATTATACACCCATTTTGGTGGGGAAAAAACTCATTAACTCTAGTTCATCATTCAATATCTCCAGCGTATACTGTGGATGATCCAGTCTGTTAATACTTTCAGAATGAAGAACTAAAATTATCTAATATCCTCCATAAATTATCTTTATTTGCTTTAATTTGGTGCTGTCATGGGTGGGTGTGTTGGGGGTTTGTTTCTCAGAACAAATGCAGACATTGATCTTTACAAGTTTAATCATACTGCCTGAGTTCATCATTCAAAATTCAAATAACATATAGAGGATCCAGTCTGTAAAATCATTTTGTCAACCAATCCTTTAACAATTAAGATAATTTGTTTTAACTATATGCTAGCAAAAATTGGCATTGATTGATTGAGATCCAATATGTGAAGAGATGTGGAGTGATGGATTTGAGCTGTTTTGAGATGTTTCCCCCCCATCAAAATGGATATATAGTGTTTTGGAATTGAATTGAATGAATTGAATCTCATTGCACTAAATTGTCATTTTCATGTCATTGTCACTATTGTGCACACACACATGCCACAAGCTGTCAGCCGTCAGTTAACGGTAACTGTGTGTGAAACCAAAGCAAATTAATCTTCTCCTTCCTCTCTCTCCACCACATTGTTGATTAGTGTCCTGTTACTGAAAAGCCACATGCAAAACGCTATGATTATGAGCTGTCAAATGCCTATTACCGGTAAATCAGCTCCCCAGTGTGTGGTGGTTGAAACAGTCGCTCAGGCCAACCTCCTCCTCCTCCTCCTCCTCCCTCTTCTTCCACACCGTCTGAAGGATTTTATCAGTGTTCCAAGATCAAAATACCTTATTTATACTATATAGTACCTCATGATACCAATTCCAAGTATTAAACTTATAATGCAAACTAATAATGTGCAACATTTTCATATAAATAACTGTTTTGCTACTCTATTGTCATTTGCTATAACACAGCAGTGATTCAACCTACACTCATACCTACACAGTTCATGAAAGCTTTTACATCTGCTGTTCTTTTTGCAAACACCTGGTGTCTGGCAGCTCTTTCCTGGGAAAAATCCTCTGGTGCACAGGAAGTGATGAGTTTTACGTTTCCAGCAGCAGCAACAGCAGTTTGTTTGGAATAAACAGAAGAAGAAGAACTGGGTAGTTAGCATGAGCAGCGATAGCCACCATGGCTGAACAGACACAGAAAAGAAAAAAACTCAAACTGCATCAACAGAAAATCCAAGCTCCGCCCACACACTCTTTGATTGACAGGTGATCTCTGGGAAATGCAGTGAAGAAACACCACAGAAACGAGCGCTGAGCACCAAAGATGCTGCCAAAAAACCCCCGCAAAAAACATGTGTTTTGTGGATTTTGTGTTAAGTATTGGATAATACAGAGAACTCATTCATTTCTCTTTACTGAACAATACAGTTATCTTGGTGTGACTGGACAAAACTGATAGAGAAATGATGAAACATTCTCTCAGTTATCTCTTAGTATTGTGTGTAAGTATTATGAGAAATGCTCTGATATGGCTCCCTCTTTTAGTCCGGTATCAGACCGATATCCGATACCTGTTTCCCCCTCCTCCTCCTGCTTTCTTCATTACATGCACAAATGTATCTGTGTCCTCAAACTAAAAGGCTTCACATACAAATTAAATGTCACACATAGTTATAAGGTTCCAGTTTCATTGATTAAAAAAAAGCGCCAGAACCACCGCCTCCTTCTCCAACTACAGTTACAGTTTCGATCCCTGCTGAAGATGCTACGTGTCGCATTTTAACACCGATAAATCATTATCACATTAATTCTGAGTCATTAGTATAACTGCCGTAAACAAATGAGCTCATTGCAGAGAGGATTTTCAGCCTCTAGCGGCCTCTACGCTGTGGTTGTATGTTACTGGGTCGGATTTGGCGGGAAATAAGATGAATTGCTTTACGGCACAAAACAGGAAGAGGGCGCTATTCTTCCAGAGCAAACGGAGCAAGTAGCAATATCAGGAAGCAACAGGGTTTATGGGAAATATGGTCTTAAATTTGAGAAACACCAGTACTAATAATATCACTGAAATAGAGGCTGCCATTCAAGTAGCACCTTTAACTTTACAAATGTGTTGATTCTTTCCATTTTACTGCGTCTGACAGCAGTTGGCATAAAAGTCAACATAATTGACATCATGACAGGCTGACAAAAATACAAAACAAATGTTAAGCTCTGGTTCACAGGCTGTAAGTGTGTGATTTGGGTGTTAATCTGGATGAGTGCGTACCCCACCAGCATATTCTCCACGCTGCGCGCCGCCTCTGCGTGTCTGTCGACATGGAGAAGCTCCACATAAACAGGCAAATGCCACAAGCCTCTAAATGTCAATTAGCTGTGATTCATCTCTCTGGTGTGTTGGGAGGGAGGCAGAGCGTGGCCGTTCATTTAACCGCCTCCCCTCTTCCACTCTCCATTTACATTTGAGGCGTTTAGCTGATGCTCCGATCCAGAGAGACTTACAATGAGCGCAACAGTAGAATAAGCTTCAATTTGTGGATCATCAGGATTGCAAGCGGCTAATGCGAGGGATTGCGAAAGGTCAGAGCCATATTAGTGCTCCGACACCGCTTTCTGTGACCATAGGAGAAGCATACAAGAGAGAAGCGCTAGGAGAAACAAGCTAACCGTAGTTTCCCACTAGATGTGATTTCACAAGGCAAACACTTCACCTCCATTCACTGTCTATGGCAAGCTAGTAACTGCGTGTGCACGGCATGATGGGATAGGTGTTGATGCAAACCAGGACAGCGATCCAATGAGAACAATTGAAAAAGTTAAATATTATGCAAATGTGCAAATTTATGCAAATGGGTATGATCCATCTCTGTCTGCCTCTAAAGATCTTAAACAAAATAATACATGGAGGAAAGTGGCAGATTGTTGGTCTTCTCTGTGTGAAACGTTTCCTGAAGTAGCCTCCGATATTGTAGCTGCTAATTTTAGCTCTGGTACTCTAAAGAAAAGTTAGCTCGCTATCCTCCCTATCCATCACATCCAAACAGCTGTAGCCACTTAGCTAGCTAGCTCATTAGAGTAAAGCGTGATTTTAAGATTATGTTTTCCAGACATATGATGGATTGTGGAACAAAGAGGAAAAGCAGAGAGTGCTATACAAAAATGGTGCAAAAAAAAAAAAAAAAAAAACTTCAAAAGAAGGTGCTCTTTGGTTTGGAGTATGAAACTGAATGAAACAAAAGTCCAAGGCATTCTACTTTGAAAAACTTAAAAAAAAATCCTTTATGTTATGGGCTCATCTAGGGACATTTAAAAACACTTACAGCAATGTTGTAAGTGTTTTTAAATGTTCCTAGATGAGCCCATAAAATAAAGGATTTTTTACGTTTTTCAAAGAAAAGTTCCTTGAAATTGGTTTCATATGATGGATTTTATTTGGGCATAATGAAAGAAATCAAATGATGAAATACAAATTAGATCCACATAAACAAACAATGTTAAACAAACCCGATGCTTGACCCCAGAACAGCCAACAGAGTGAAGTGGTCTTGGTCTGTCTGTACCATCGAGTGGTAGAAAGGATATTCCTCTTCTTCCTCCTCCTCCTCCTCCTCGTCTCTCTCAGCAAATCAGCTCAGTCTCCACTGGGCTGTTTGGAGTCTGAAGGAGTGAATCATGTCTGATGGCAAAACATAACAATGTGATCTCATGCTCTCTCTCTCTCTCTCTCTCTCTCTCTGTCTCTCTCTCTTTCCTCTCTTTCGCTTTCACTCTTTCTCTCATTTTCTGTTTTAGTCATTCCTTCACAGTCCCCTCTCTTTTTTGAATCACTTTTTCCGTTTTGTTTTTTTCTTTCAATCTTTCTCCCTTTCTCTGTTCTCTCTCTCTTTTTCCTTGCTTTCACTCTTTCTCTCATTTTCTGTTTTAGTCATTCCTTCAAGGCCCCCCTTTCCGTTTTTTGTGTTCTGTCAATCTTTCTCACTGTCTCTGTTTTAGTCTTTCTTTCACCCCCCACCCCCACCTCTTTTAAACCATTTTCTCCATCTTTTAATCTTTCTTTCTCTGGTTTCCTCTCTTTCTCCTCCCCTTTCACTCCCCCTCTCTTTCAATATCTCTTCCTGTTTTAGTCATTCCTTCACTCCCTTCACTATGAAAACTTTTTCAGTCTCTCTCTCTCTCACTTTCTCTCTCTCTCACTCCCCACTATTCTTTCTCCCTCACTCTTTCATTCTGTTGTAGTTATTCCTTGATTGCTCCATTTATTTTTTCTCCACCTTCGCCTTTGTGTTTTTCTCAGGCTCTTCTCTCTCTCTCTCTCTCTCTCTCTCTCTCTCTGGCTTTTTCTCTTTCACTATTTCTCTCTATCTTGGTTTTAGTGCTTCATTCACTCATTATTTCTCTCTCCATTTTCCTTTCTTCCTCTCTCTCTCTATTTCTTTTCCCTTGCGTCACAGCAGAGATTTCATTGACCACTGTGAATAACCCCAAGCCTCAGTGATTCATGGTTTTGCTGGGATCGTCTGGTCTGTGTGTGTGTGTATGTCTGTGTGTGTGTGTGTGTGTGTGTGTGTTTTTGCATTACAGTTTCCTCATGAATAATGGGTCTGGCTTGTTTGTGTGTAATTAGAGGTAATTAATCTGTGTGTGTGTGTGTGAGGGAGGAAGAAAGGAGAGAAGGAATGCAACGGAAGGAGAAAGGAAGAGAGAGAGCTGTTCTTGTCGATTCTTGCTGTGGAAAAACTAGTTTGACAGCCTTTAGTTTGTGTTTGTTTGCTTGCGTGTGACGTGTGTGTGTGTGCGTGCACGTGTGTGTGTGTGCGTGCACGTGTGTGTGTGTGTGTCTGTATCATACAGTGGGAATGAATAACTGGTTTGACAGCCCATTGTCTCCCTCAGGGAAGAGACACTGGTTCAATGACTGAGTCAGTCCCATATGCACTCACATTAGAATGAGATGCTCTTTACACACACACACACACACACACACACACACACACACACACACACAGATACAGATGTACTGTATACATGTGACCTTAAAAACACACACACACACGCACGCACAGATACAGATGTATACATGTGACCTTAAAAACACACACACACACACGCACTATTAAAAGATGTATATGCCCTTATACACAAAATGCATATCTATACACATGGGCGCACACACGGATGGATGCATACTCCCAACACACACACACACACACATATATCCAGATGTACAAGTACACACACTTGCACACACATACAACCCCCCCGCCTCCAGCTGTTTGTCAGTGTGACTGTATTGCAGCTGATCTGCAGGCTAAACCCCGTCCGGCCCATTGACCTCTGTGGCGGCTCGCACCATATTGTCCTAATCAATCCCTCGCACAGCGAGAGGCTTTTTCACCGGAGCCGCCCGGGGTGAGCTGCGGTTAGCGGCCACTTGTCCCCTTTTCTTGTGAGGAGAGCGGGAAGCTGGCTCCCCGCGAGAAGTGAATCTGTCCAGAGACGGAGGCTGGCTGAGAGGGCAAAGAGCAGGCGGGACGGAGGAGAAAAGACCCGGGCAGGATTTGATCCGGGCCGGCGGGGGGGAGGGGGGGGGGGGGGGGGGGGGGGGGGGCTTGACCGCTGCGCTGTTGCCAGGCAGAGAGCAGATTGTTGTTAAAGGAGCAGGGCGAGCCTCACAGAAAACACAGAGCAGCAGTGGGAGTGAGGAGCTCTGCTGCTGAGGCTCACTCCGGCAAAACGTCTTGACTCCGCCGCATGGCAATCAACGATTGTTTAAAAATGTCACTTGAAGCCTCGTAAGATCGTAAAGCCGGCAAACACTCTGAGCTGCTGGACTTGGCCTAGATTGCATTAACTTGGAGGATTACAAGTTCTCTGTTTCTCTCTCTCTGATCCCTTCTCTTTTTGTTTTTCACTCTGATTCTGTTTTAGTCTCTCTCTCTCTCTCCATCTTTCTCTCTCTGTCTCATGATTACAAGGATTACAAGTTCATTAAAGTTCATTAATTTCATGAAATTGAATTTAGCAAATGTAATTTGTTGGCTATTGATTTTCTTAACATCTGAGCAAAGTCTTCCATGGCGCAGCAGCGAAGCTTCGCCTCACTGGCTGAGAGCTGCTGCACAACCAATCTAGGCACAAAGAGGCATTAGTGGAGGGCAAGGACAAGTCACATCAGCTGTGTGAAACGGCCTCAACAAACAGGTTTGTCACAAAGTGCTTTACAGAACAAGAAAAGACATAAATGCAGTTTAAACCCTGAGACACGACTTGAGGAGTGCTTGTGAAATCACATCGGAGCAGAACTTCCCTCGTCTCTCTGCCGCTCGGCCTTCCTGCCGCCACTTCAAGCAAACTAGCCCGAGTTTCTGTTGAAAGCCCCGACTGCATTTTCTGCCACATCAGTTTTATTTGTCAAATCCATTTGGAATTCAGAGGAAGCCAGGCTCTCCTGTTGAGTGCGTTTGAGCGCAGAGACCTGACAGAATCGGCAATAACACTGATTCCTGTTCGGAGAAAATAGGCTGCCGCGACCGCACGCTGACACTTTTCTCACTGAAGGTAAAAAAGAGGAAGGCGAGGTTGAAGAGAAGACTTGCCACGCATGATTTGGGCCTCAGTTGCAGACTGTTGCGTGTTCTTGACATGAAAAACGTCACTGCAGACCCGGCGCTAAATGGAAGCACTATGCCTGCTTTACTGGCTGCTGTAGCATGCAGTGTGTGGAAAAGACACCACCATGCTACATGACGGTTTAACATATTACATGCAAATGTTACCGTGTTGTTTTTCACGACTGCCTCACTGATCTCGCGCAGCAGCATGCGGAGCTCCTTAAATCTCCATATTTGTGTTTTTCAGACTCAATCGATCGCAGAAAACCGAGTGCATTCTGGGATTTTAAGCAAAAAAAAAAAAAAAACGGACCGCTAGACCAATTTAGATTCAGTATGGTGAATCAGCCTTCGGGTCAGCGGGCGCTGCACAGTCAGTTTTCAGACTCTGCTTGACGCTAACCCTTCGCTCTCATCTCCTTTAAAGTGTGAACGGCTTGTTTCGGTGAAGCCGGGCCGGCCTCCGCTCTCTCTTTCTCTCTCTCTCTCTCTCTGTCTCTCTCTCTCTCAGCAAAGCGATGCGAGCCCCGGCGAAGAGTTACAGGTGGCTCCCATTGAAGTTCAAACGGATTAGAGAAGGAGCAGCGGCGTTGATGCGGTGCTCCTGGAGGCTCGCCCCCTAGCGATGCCTCCTGGTAGACGAGCTCTGCTGTAATGAGGAGGGCCCGGCTTAAAGGAGTTAGCTAAGACGCCGCCTAAGGCTCTTCTATCAGAGCTTGATGATTCTGATGTTCTCTCTCTCTCTCTCTCTCTCTCTTCCTAACCTCTCTCTGCCTCTGCTTTCTGTCTGTTTGTCTCTCTGAGTCTCTCTCTTTCTCTCTCTCCCTCTCTCTCTCTTTTTGCACCGTCCTCATATGTAACCTTAATTTAAAATTCAGAGAACACGTTAAACAAAATGAGCGGGGAGGCGAGGAGGCGGGAAAAAAAAAACACCACCGACAGCAACTGCATTAAAATAAAACCGGATTCATAATGAAATACTTGAAGTGCTTTTCTCTCTCTCCCTCTTTCTCTCTTGCTCTCTCTTTATCTCCCTCTCCTCTCTCTCTCTGTCTCCCCCTCTATTTTCTCTCTCTCTCTGTCTGTCTGTCTCTCTCCCTCTTACTCTCTCTCTCCTCTCTGTCTCCCCCTCTATTCTCTGTCTCTCTCTCTCTCCTCTTCTATTTTCTCTCCTTCTCTGTCTCTGTTTTTTTCTGTTTTTTTTCTCCAGTTATTGCCATGGCAGTTTACAAAATGTGAAATTTGGAAACCAACAAACAATCGTTTAATTATTCAAACAATATTTGCTTTGCAGATGGTTGCATAATCCCCCCCCTCTCTCTCTCGTCTTGGCCTCCCTGCAGGTGTCGGGGCTCAGCGAGTGCGAGTGGAGGAGGAGCTGGAGGCGTATCCCACGGAGTCTGTCGATCTCCGCTGCCAGTTCATCGATGGAGGAGGCCGGACCAAACTCACACAGGTAGGCCCGCTAAAGACTGAAGAGGCGAATCTGAGGGGAGACACTTCACCCCCGCTACTGTCGGCTCGCACGGCAGCAGCATCACCTTGGTAACACTGCGGCTGAGATCGTCAAAATAAGATTTGCTAAGCAGTTTTGCCCAATTTAGTGAATTCACTGGAGAGGAGAAATGAAGAAAAGGCCGGTTTAATTGGATGTCTGGATCCCTGCGATCGATGAATCTAGTCTAAGTCAAGAAAGGTCAACATTTCCTTAATAATTTCCTTGTGCAGCTGCAAAACAACAACACACACCCAGGACTGCCAGGGAAACCCATTTATTTAGGCCAGTGGTTCTCAACGTGGGGTCCGGGGACCACCAGGGGTCCTTGAGGGGGTTCCGTGGGGTCCCCACCAAACTGATGAATCGTTAAACTTCACCATTACTCATTTACAAGAAGTTAACACAATTAGAGAATGTAGAAGAATTGTTTTGATCATAGTTTCTCTGTTATCTCTCTACCTGCAATACAGATAGCCATGGAATTTTGGACAAAATCATATCTAACAATAAAAATATTCTCGGATTTGGGTCCGAGAGACAAAATCCTATCAAATGGGGGTCCGTGGTCCTAATGTGGACTAAATTAGGGGTCCTTGATATGAAAAAGGTTGAGAATCACTGATTTAGGTGATACAAATTTAGGCATAACACTGGTTTGTTAACGATGCCGTCACCTGGCTGTTACTAATGAAAACAATAAGGCCGTGGAAACTGATATGTCATGTGAATACTATGGTCACCCGGATGCTACGAAACTACAGCATTTTGTACAAATCAAGTCATAAAGTATCGGAAAGTATTCGTTTGTAGTACAAATATTATCATGAAAATTGTTGTATATCATGTTTTTCTTCCATGTCGTTCCCTGAACTGGCGTTAAGTAGTTTTGACAAACACTACCAGTCAAAGTCTGGACACACTGATTGAATATTCTATGTTTTTCATTCTCTTAAAGCCATTTTGATCTAAAGGCTTCTGCTTAAATGCTTGAGATGAGTTTCTTAGATGAATATAAATAGTGAAGTTGATCCTATGTATGAATTTCTTTCCAAAGCCTTTGTCTTTCCATCAAGGCAAAGGGCGGCTACTTTAAAGAATCTAAAATATAAGATAGTTTTGATTTGTTGAACACTTTTTTTTGGTCACTGACTAATTCCATTTGTATTATTTTCATAGTTTTGATGTCTTTACTGTTATTCTAAAATGTGGAAAATAGTAAAAAATTAAGAAAATGTATTGTGTCCAAACTTTTGACTGGTAGTGTATATCTCTCACAGTTAGTTTCAGCCTCCTCTTACCAGTTGGAGAGGGTGTGAAGGTTGAAGAGTGCCAGAAGGTTTTGACTATTTGAAAGTCAGTTTATTATATTATAGTCCAACTGACAACTTGACACTAGCTGAACTGTCCTGATGCAATATCTCCCACCCATCTGGTGCTCCAAGTAGATTAAAGCAAACAGTATGAACTGCTTGCCAGTTCGGTTCAGATCCAGGTCTGATCTGATCCGTCAGTGAGTCATGGGTCGAGTCAATAGGCAATTTGTTTGAGATTTAACAAGTGAAACAGCAGACAGGCTCAATTGCCTCCGCTCACATTTTCCCTACAATCTGCAGCTAACGAGGGAGTTTCATCCTGTAATTTGTGCTGACACCTGGGTTACCATCACAACCCCGACCCCCGCTGCTCCCTCTCTCTCCTTTTCCTCTGCAGGTCACAAATCTAATAGATGTTTACTAAATGTGTATTGATGAACTTAATTCCCTCTACTTCCTGGTCTATCACTTTGGACAGCAGCTTGTATTTGACACTCTGACAACTGGAGAGGAAAAAATCTATCTGGCGCAGCCTCGTGGTGGAGTTTCATACGGTGATGACAGCTATCAATATCTCTCAAATATCTTTAAATCTGAAGAAGAAAAAGCCTGTAAGATGACGGTCTTTTCAAATGATGTTCTTGAAAGTGGCAGCGGGGCCTTGAGAGAGCGTTTGCAAGTCTGAGAGACCTTTAATGTCATCTGGTAATAGATTCCTGGCTCTTTTACTCACACAGCTTTAATTGAGTTTGACATTTCTTACCCTAAGGAATTTTATTTCAGCGTTTCATTGCGGTCAAAAGAAAAGTTAAAACAGAACAAATCTCGATGCTCGTACCAAGAGACGTCAGAAATTGTTATATAATCATATTACAGCAATATTGAATTGGCAACGCCTTGACCGTTTCCAAAGCTAACTGATAACAGAAGCACTCATTTACAATACAATGAGTTTTAACCTTTATATTAACCAGGCAAGTTGAGAAGAACATATTCTTTATATCAACAGTAACTATAATTGCAGGGTGAAGGAGTGTTAAACACACACACCAGTGATCGGTACTTCACCATCTCATGCTGTTGGCCACTGAGCGGCTCCATTGGATTATATGTTTCTTTTGGTGTACAGTGATAAAAAAAAAAAAAATTAAATATGATGATAAAAAGAAGAAGAGAAGAGAGAAGTATTTTTTAATTTGTGCAGGTGTGATACAATCAGTTCAATAATAATGTCCCAGACTTTCCTCTAGCAGTGAATAGCTGCAGCGAGTCATCCTGCCTCAAAGAGCCGCTCGCACTGGAGGAATTTCATTAGTCTGGGTTTCAATGGAGAGTTTTAGCTGTGCTTGATGGTCTAAATGCCTTTTTTTCAGAGGCTTTTCCACCATGACAAGAGTAAAATTCTGGGGGAAACACTGAATGAAATGAACTGAAATGATAAATATATGAGGATCCCGCACACCATCTACTTATAATCTAAATTTATTGCGACGGTTCGATCACAGACCTTTTTCAAAGCAGCATGCATGGAAATGACATCACCAGTAGGCTCCATGTAGGCTAGGTCATCATTGACAACAGGTGCAGGACAATTGAAGGTCCCATATTGTGGAAAACGAGTTGTTTGGACTTTTGTAACTTTATGGTGTCACAAAGGTTCGCTCATTATCATTTTTGTAAGAAATAATAGACTAGCAAAGTGTTTTTTTTCAAAGCGGTTGAGCGGTTGTCATTGTTTATTACCGGAGAGTTTTCCCTACCTGTAGCTGCCAGGCTGCGGTTTCACTCGCGAAACGGTCAGCCAATCAGAACAGAGGGATTGTTAATATTAATGAGCCTTAAAGACACAGCGACAGAAACAGCCTGTTCTTGGTAAGGCTCAGAGAGATGCTGGAAAATTAATGTGTAAATATGGTGTGAGAGTGTTTTTGGTACATGACACCACACACACAGCTTTGAATGGACCTCAAGACACAAAATAAAACACTGGAAAGTGTAGAATATGGGACCTTTAACAATCAACATAATAAATTAGCCTATCAACATTACATATTACATCAATAAATAGATCAAACAAAATGGCATACATTGAGCAAATACATGTAAATACATATAAATAGAGCAAAAAGTAGAATAAAATAAAAAAGTTACTGGAAATGCAAAGATTTACTTGGCTGAGGTAACTTGCATTCAAATATCCTCCTATATATATATATATATACTGTATATATCGGTAACAATCAGCATAGGTATCGGCCTTCAAAACCCCATATTGGTCTAACCATAGTCCCTTTTTTTCCCCCCAGGTCTCTTGGATATGGGAGCCCATTGAGGGCCAGCGGGACAACATCGCCGTGTTCCACCCCATGTACGGCCAGAGCTTCCCCAACCCGGCCTTCCAGAACCGGGTGGCCTTCATCCAGGGAACTCTGGAGAACCCGTCCATCCGCATCTCCAACCTCAACATGTCCGACGCCGGCCGCTACACCTGCGAGTACGCCACCTACCCCTCCGGCAACGAGCAGGGCACCACCAACCTGGTCATGCTTGGTGAGTAGAGTCCGGCTTCTCTGTCTCGTAACTTTGAATAGATA